>NW_028319125.1:351000-502000 GCF_062004578.1 Staurois parvus | reverse complement strand
CCTGTAGTATTTCTGCAGTCTCTGATCATCTCCTGTAGTATGTCTGCAGTCTCTGACCATCTCCTGTAGTATGACTGCAGTCTCTGACCATCTCCTGTAGTATGACTGCATTCTCTGACCATCTCCTGTAGTATGTCTGGAGTCTCTGACCATCTCCTGTAGTATGTCTGGAGTCTCTGACCATCTCCTGTAGTATGTCTGCAGTCTCTGACCATCTCCTGTAGTATGACTGCAGTCTCTGACCATCTCCTGTAGTATGTCTGCAGTCTCTGACCATCTCCTGTAGTATGTCTGCAGTCTCTGACCCTCTTCTATAGCCTATTTTCCCCTCTATACATGGCACTCTGTATATCACTCGAGCTATTAGCTGACCATTACATTGTGCCCAGAGGCAAAGGTCACCAGACACTCAACCTCATGCATTCATTATGAGATGATATGGACATTGAGGTCCATTATTTCTTCATTAATATGCTAAGAGCAGAGCTTGCGTCTTCTTATCTCCGAGGTGAAATCCCGTGTGGGAAGAATTGTCTATCAGTCCCTGAAGGTGGGCCATATGTGGACGTTATTGCATCCCGATAGCCATTTGACAGGTTGGAGCCTTTGGTGGGATTCTCTTCTACCCAACACAAGCGGAAAGTAGATTTGTATTTTACGCACACACTAATTGAAGTCGTTATTGCAATGTTCCCTGCAAAATTAAAATTGTTGGGGGGGGGGGCACTTTGCAGAGATGTTGTAACTTGCATAGGCAAGGTGACAGTATCCTTATAACAATGACTATCTATACTGACATGGACGGGTAATGTGTGAGGAACGTAAGGACGCCCCATCGTTTGATGGAAATGATCGACCTATAGAGGACTGAATTCAAAGACACCCCGAAAATCAAAGTGAAACATTGATGCAGCAGGAGAGTCCATGTTGGTGAAATGTCATTGCAGAAACTCAGAATGGTCCTCAGTAGTCTGTATGGCCCCCACGTGCTTGTATGCATGCCTGACAACGTCGGGGGAGGCTCCTAACAGGGGCGGACTGACCATTTGGAAACTAGGGCACTGCCCGAGGACTCGGGGTCAGTAGGGGGCCCCAAGAGATGCCTCTGGTACCTTTTTCATAGGCTTCTTTGAGTTTGGGCAAGGACACAGGGGCCCCATGATCCCCTATTGACCGGGGGCCCCATGAGTTGTCAGTCCACCCCTGGCTCCTAATGAGACGACGGATGGTGTCCAAAGGGAATTTCCTCCCAGATCTGGACCAGGGCATTACTCAGCTCAAAGTTCCCCCATCACAGAGTCTCATGTTCCTATCAGAGCCCCCCCCCCCCCCAGCAGCATGGATGAGATGCACTACTGGCAGCCAAAACTACTGCAATATACGCATCCTGGCCCTGGACCAGGGGCAGACTGACCATTTGGAAACTTGGGCACTGCCCGAGGGCCCGGGGTCAGTAGGGGGCCCCATGAGATGCCCCCAGGGGCGGACTGACAACTCATGGAGCCCCTGGGCAATAGGGGATCATGGGGCCCCTGTGTCCTTGCCAAAACTCAAAAAAGCCTATGAAAAAGGTACCAGGGGCATCTCATGGGGCCCCCTACTGACCCCGGGCGCCCTCGGACAGTGCCCGAGTTTCCAAATGGTCAGTCCGCCCCTGGATGCCCTTGGTACCTTTTTCATAGGCTTTTTTTAGTTTGGGCAAGGACACAGGGGCCCCATGATCCCCTATTGCCTGGGGGCCCCATGAGTTGTCAGTCCACCCCTGCCCTGGAGCATCATTGGTTGTCATGGTGGTGACAGCCAGCTGTTTGCTGACACCATGGTAGTGCATGACACTGGTGCTCCCAGCACCCCAGGCAGACCCAATTTGCACCCTGCTGTGTAGTAGCCTTCTTCAGCCTCGGCTCCATGAAAGTCTGGGGTTCCTCCAGAAATTGCTAGCAGTTCCTTGAGCAATGAGATTTGGTGAATTGATCCCCCACCTACACTGACCCCCAATGCAAGGGGGTATAAGGGGTTAAATAATCACTGACCACTAACACTGCAGACAGCCCAGTCTTCACTTCCCTCCTTTCTTCTCTATTATTATTATTCATTTTCATGGTCAGAATCATTCCTGAGAATATTCATGCCATATACAGAGTTCCTTGTGAGGCTAGGATGGCTGAGAAAGGCTGTGATATAATATTCTCTTTCCCCTCCTCCCCCAACAGCTACATAGAAAATAATGTAGAATGGGGAGGGGAGGGGCATGGGAGCTGGGCCAGCACAGACAGTAATTAGACACTCCCAGAAGTGGGAGGGCTATGACAGCCAAGGGGGAGGGGGCTGTGCTGGGGAAATGACTCTTCCTATAGTGTTTGAATTCCATAGTAAAATCAGAGGCACATTGCATGTCAATAAAAAAATCATTAATAAAAAAAGAAACCACTGAAAGTAAACATTTCCTATACTTGATTGTTCCTGACACCAGAAATGATGTAAGTTGGTGGCGGGGGCGCGATAGGAGGAAAGCGGGAATGACAGCTCAATGCAGTGCTGGAGACAATGACACCTAACCGTTCCTTCATAATCCTGAGTCTTCATTACATACAATGTTGTGATCGGAGTGGATACAATGTATATACAATGTTGTGATCGGAGCGGATGCAATGTATGTACAATGTTGTGATCGGAGCGGATACGATGTATATACAATGTTGTGATCGGTGTGGATACAATGTATATACAATGTTATGATCGGTGCGGATACAATGTATATACAATGTTGTGATCGGAGCGGATGCAATGTATATACAATGTTGTGATCGGAGCGGATGCAATGTATATACAATGTTGTGATCGGAGCAGATGCAATGTATTTACAATGTTGTGAACGGAGTGGATGCAATGTATATACAATGTTGTGATCGGAGCGATTACGATGTATGTACAATGTCGTGATCGGACGGATACGATGTATATACAAGGTTGTGATCGGAGCGGATACAATGTATATACAATATTGTGATCGGAGCGGATACAATGTATATATAATGTCATGATCGGAGCGGATACAATGTATATACAGTGTCGTGATCGGAGCGGATACAATGTATATACAATGTTGTGATCGGAACGGATACAATGTATATAGAATGTCGTGATCTGAGCGGATACAATGTATATAAAATGTCGTGATCGGAGCGGATGCAATGTATATACAATGTTGTGTTCGGTGCGGATACAATGTATATACAATGTTATGATCGGTGCGGATACAATGTATATACAATGCTATGATCGGATCGGATACGATGTATATACAATGCTATGATCGGATCGGATACGATGTATATACAATGTTGTGATCGGAGCGGATACGATGTATGTACAATGCTGTGATCGGAGCGGATGCGATGTATGTACAATGCTCTGATCGGAGCGGATACGATGTATATACAATGCTCTGATCGGAGCGGATACGATGTATGTACAATGTTGTGATCGGAGCGGATGCGATGTATGTACAATGTTGTGATCGGAGCGGATGCGATGTATGTACAATGTTGTGATCGGAGCGGATGCGATGTATGTACAATGTTATGATCGGAGCGGATACGATGTATGTACAATGTTGTGATCGGAGCGGATACGATGTATGTACAATGTTGTGATCGGAGCGGATGCGATGTATGTACAATGTTGTGATCGGAGCGGATGCGATGTATGTACAATGTTGTGATCGGAGTGGATACGATGTATGTACAATGTTGTGATCGGAGCGGATACAATGTATGTACAATGTTATGATCGGAGTGGATACAATGTATGTACAATGTTGTGATCGGAGTGGATACAATGTATATACAATGTATGGGACACAATCAGATGTCGGTGGATCTCTCGCAGACCCCAACTTCAGCACTGAGGGAGCGGAGCCGCAGCGCTGAATGAGGAGGCGTGTCCCTCGCCGCACCCCGTAGCCTCCCTCCTGTATTCCCTATGGACTTGCAGTGCAGCCGGCGGCCGGAAGGGGGCTCTTCCAGGATCGCGTTGACGTCAGCCGGGACATTCCTTTCCGGTGGGCGGGGCCGCGTCTCCCGGTCGGCAGTGGCGGCCATGTTGGGCAGCGGGAGGTGGAGGCGGTGAGCCCCGGTGTTCTTCTCGGTGGGTACTCGGTGGGGAGGAGGCGGCAGCATGTCGGCCAAGGTGCGGCTGAAGCGGCTGGAGCAGCTGCTGCTGGACGGGCCGCAGAGGAATGAGGCGGCGCTGAGTGTGGAGACTCTGCTGGACGTCCTCCTGTGTCTGGTCACCGAGTGCAGCAACCCGGCACTGCGCCGGGACAAGTACGTCACCGAGTTCCTGGACTGGGGTGAGTGACCGGGGGGCGGGCCCTGCTACTGGGCACTATACTGGGGGCGTCCTATATAGGGGGGGCTGGGCACTATACTGGGGGCGTCCTATATAGAGGGTGCTGGGCACTATACTGGGGGCGTCCTATATAGGGGGGGCTGGGCACTATACTGGGGGCGTCCTATATAGAGGGTGCTGGGCACAATACTGGGGGCGTCCTATATAGAGGGTGCTGGGCACTATACTGGAGTGTCCTATATAGAGGGTGCTGGGCACTATACTGGGGGCGTCCTATACAGAGGGTGCTGGGCACTATACTGGGGGCGTCCTATATAGAAGGTGCTGGGCACTATACTGGGGGCGTCCTATATAGAGGGTGCTGGGCACTATACTGGGGTTGTCCTATATAGGGGGGGCTGGGCACTATACTGGGGTTGTCCTATATAGAGGGTGCTGGGCACTATACTGGGGTTGTCCTATATAGAGGGGGCTGGGCACTATACTGGAGTGTCCTATATAGAGGGTGCTGGGCACTATACTGGGGGCGTCCTATATAGAGGGTGCTGGGCACTATACTGGGGTTGTCCTATATAGGGGGGGCTGGGCACTATACTGGAGTGTCCTATATAGAGGGTGCTGGGCACTATACTGGGGTTGTCCTATATAGAGGGTGCTGGGCACTATACTGGGGTTGTCCTATATAGGGGGGGCTGGGCACTATACTGGAGTGTCCTATATAGGGGGGGCTGGGCACTATACTGGGGTGTCCTATATAGAGGGTGCTGGGCACTATACTGGGGTGTCCTATATAGGGGGGCTGGGCACTATACTGGAGTGTCCTATATAGAGGGTGCTGGGCACCATACTGGGGTGTCATATATAGAGGGTGCTGGGCACTATACTGGGGGCATCCTATATAGAGGGCGCTTGGCACTATACTGGGGTGTCATATATAGAGGGTGCTGGGCACTATACTGGGGTGTCATATATAGAGGGTGCTGGGCACTATGCTGGGGGCGTCCTATATAGAGGGTGCTGGGGGCGTCCTATATAGAGGGGGCTGGGCACTATGCTGGGGGCGTCCTATATAGAGGGGGCTGGGCACTATGCTGGGGGCGTCCTATATAGAGGGGGCTGGGCACTATACTGGGGTGTCATATATAGAGGGTGCTGGGCACTATACTGGGGGCGTCCTATATAGAGGGTGCTTGGCAGTATACTGGGGTGTCATATATAGAGGGTGCTGGGGGCGTCCTATATAGAGGGTGCTGGGCACTATGCTGGGGGCGTCCTATATAGAGGGTGCTGGGGGCGTCCTATATAGAGGGTGCTGGGCACTATGCTGGGGGCGTCCTATATAGAGGGTGCTGGGCACTATACTGGGGGCGTCCTATATAGGGGGGGCTGATCACTATACTGGGGGCGCCCTATATAGAGGGTGCTGGGCACTATACTGGGGGCGCCCTATATAGAGGGTGCTGATCACTATACTGGGGGCGCCCTATATAGAGGGTGCTGGGCACTATACTGGGGGCGCCCTATATAGAGGGTGCTGGGCACTATACTGGGGGCGCCCTATATAGAGGGTGCTGGGCACTATACTGGGGGCGTCCTATACAGAAGGTGCTGGGCACTATACTGGGGTGTCATATATAGAGGGTGCTGGGCACAATACTGGGGTGTCATATACAGAGGGTGCTGGGCACTATACTGGGGTGTCATATACAGAGGGTGCTGGGCACTATACTGGGATGTCATATACAGAGGGTGCTGGGCACTATACTGGGGGCGTCCTATATAGAGGGTGCTGGGCACTATACTGGGGGCGTCCTATATAGAGGGTGCTGGGCACTATACTGGGGGCGTCCTATATAGAGGGTGCTGGGCACTATACTGGGGGCGTCCTATATAGAGGGTGCTGGGCACTATACTGGGGTGTCATATATAGAGGGTGCTGGGCACTATACTGGGGTGTCATATATAGAGGGTGCTGGGCACTATACTGGGGTGTCATATATAGAGGGTGCTGTGCACTATACTGGGGGCGTCATATATAGAGGGTGCTGGGCACTATGCTGGGGGCGTCCTATATAGGGGGTGCTGGGCACTATACTGGGGGCATCCTATATAGAGGGTGCTGGGCACCATACTGGGGGCGTCCTATATAGGGGGTGCTGGGCTCTATACTGGGGGCATCCTATATAGAGGGTGCTGGGCACTATACTGGGGGCGTCCTATATAGAGGGTGCTGGGCACTATACTGGGGGCGTCCTATACAGAGGGTGCTGGGCACTATACTGGGGTGTCATATATATAGAGGGTGCTGGGCACTATACTGGGGTGTCATATACAGAGGGTGCTGGGCACTATACTGGGGTGTCATATATAGAGGGTGCTGGGCACTATACTGGGGGCGTCCTATATAGAGGGTGTTGGGCACTATACTGGGGGTGTCATATATAGAGGGTGCTGGGCACTATACTGGGGTGTCATATATAGAGGGTGTTGGGCACTATACTGGGGTGTCATATATAGAGGGTGCTGGGCACTATACTGGGGGCATCCTATATAGAGGGTGCTGGGCACTATACTGGGGGCATCCCATATAGAGGGTGCTGGGCACTATACTGGGGGCGTCATATATAGAGGGTGCTGGGCACTATACTGGGGTGTCATATATAGAGGGTGCTGGGCACTATACTGGGGGTGTCATATATAGAGGGTGCTGGGCACTATACTGGGGTGTCCTATATAGAGGGTGCTAGGTACCATACTGGGAGGGCCCAGTGGGCATATATAGAGGGTGCTGGGTACCATACTGGGAGGGCCCAGTGGGCATATATAGAGGGTGCTGGGTACCATACTGGGAGGGCCCAGTGGGCATATATAGAGGGTGCTGGGTACCATACTGGGAGGGCCCAGTGGGCATATATAGAGGGTGCTGGGTACCATACTGGGAGGGCCCAGTGGGTATATATAGAGGATGCTGGGTACCATACTGGGTGGGCATATGGGACATCATATGTACAGGGTGGCAGATGCCATACCAGGAGGGCACAGTATAGAGAAGGTGCCAGGGATGGCACTGGGCATCATATAGAGAATCAGGCTACATATTGGGCTCTGTGGACAACATACAGGGAGGGTGCCAGCTAACCATACACAGAGGAGGACATAGTATAGAGAAGGTGCCGGGTCCCATAGTGGGAGGTTATGGGGGGCACAGGAAAGTGCCAGGCATCATACAGGGAGGGCACCATATAGGTAGGGCATATTAGGAGGGTACCAAGGAAGGAGGGCACTATGGGTTGCATATGCCAGCCACCATACAAGGAAGGTGCGGATTTGGGAGGGTACTGTGGGCATCATATAGAGAATGTACCAGACACCATACAAAGTGGGCACTGTGGACATCATATATAGAAGTTGCCTGGTACCAGCCTGAAAGGACGTTCTGTAGGGAAGGTTCCAGGTACCATTTCGGGAGGGCTGAGTGGCCATTATATAGATGTGCCTGGTACCATACTGAGGGCACAGCAGGCGTCATACAGAGAGGGCATTATAGAGCCTTCATACAGCAGGCATATACAGAGGGCACACACATGGAAGGGGGTTGGTTGGACATTTATACAAGGATTGGCACGGCATTGAAGGAAATCATAAGGGGTGTCATCATTTGAAGGGCACATTGGGTGTCATACAGCGAAGTAATAATGGGACCCTCCCGGAGGACATGACTAACATTGCACAGGAAGGAGGAAATGATGCCGGCATTGCACACATGTTGGACATAGACTACCGAGGACACAATGGGTCTCCTATGGATGAGTCATGGGGGGGGCGGCACACTGGGGAAGGATGTCCTATAGGAAGCAGTTTGGGTTTTTATGGTAGGCTGGGTGAATATAGGGCGAGTATTGGGGGCATCACTCATGGAATGGAGTGTAGGGCACCAGAGGTTCCAGGTGTCATTGAGAAGAGTGGCCCAGGAACATGTCACTGGCATTGCACCATACTAGTGAGGGACTTGGAGGCTGCTGGGGACACGCCACCAATATCATGAATTGCACTAGAAGGCGTTGTGTGGGTTTGCACAAGGAGGGCAGATGTGTTTCTGGGCACTGCAGACCAGTCTGTGCATTCTGATGACAATATTGATGACAGGTATTGAGTCTTTGTGAATTGCCAATTGAAGCCCGGTAACGGCAGGGCCGGGGCCGTGGTGGCGGCACTGCTGATGCTGGAGTGATGGGTCATAGAAAAAAAGGATTATCTCCTGGAGCAATCCCTACAGACACCCACATAACCCCGGATATATTTCAACTTCTTCAATCCGATTGTAAAGCAGCGTGCTTACTGAATAGACGTATCATGTGATTTGCCGATCCCTCATGTGTAGGGATGATTCTTTATGATATCCTGATCAAACTGCGATGTACATGGAATGTTAGCCATCCAGAGACCATGCCGATTTCATTCATTTTTACCCTAAATAAGCCTGTTGTTTATTAGAGCTGGATCCTGTGTCCCGTCCGGTCTGGGTCCCGCGTGGCCGTCCGGTCTGGGTCCCGCGTGGCCGCCCGGTCTGGGTCCCGCGTGGCCGCCCGGTCTGGGTCCCGCGTGGCCGCCCGGTCTGGGTCCCGCGTGGCCGCCCGGTCTGGGTCCCGCGTGGCCGCCCGGTCTGGGTCCCGCGTGGCCGCCCGGTCTGGGTCCCGCGTGGCCGCCCGGTCTGGGTCCCGCGTGGCCGCCCGGTCTGGGTCCCGCGTGGCCGCCCGGTCTGGGTCCCGCGTGGCCGCCCGGTCCTCTGTATTTTCCTCTGGATGTGTCTGGATCCTCTGTTATGTCTGGTATTAGTTCTGTCTTCTCTTCAGCACCTCAGTGGTTTATATGAAGAGTCCTGCAGCCTGGTTTCAGTGTCCTTTGACTTGACAGATCCGTCTGGGATGTGTGCACCGTTGTAGACAGACGAGGGATTTAATCCTCCTTAAAGTGTAAATCCACCTTTTGTCCAACTTTCTATCTAATTTTGCAGGCCAGCGATGTCCCAATCCTTACAAGTACTCTCCATTACCTGTCTGCAGGTAGGGTCACATAAGGACATGTTTTCCAAAAATGCTTCATGTCCAGACCGGGATGTTCCCCTGGAACCTCCTCGCTAAGGTGATGCTGTGAACTTCAGTGTAAAGTGGAGCTCCGGTCAGAAAAAGACACCCAGGTGCATTAGCGTAGGTCAGGTTGTTTATTGATTCGCAGACATCTGTGCCTTCCTTGCTGCAAATCCCATCACATTAAAGCGAACTGAAGACTGCGATCCGGCCGGATGTTATCACGGATGAGACAGTGAAATGCACCTACCTGCTTGCTACCAGCCTTCTGTGGAATGTGTGAGCTGCGCATGCGCAGGTCAGCTTGCATTGCCGGCACGATCCCTGTGTGCTGACAGCCTGTGCCAGCAAGTGGAGATGCCCAAAGACTGGCACCTTGAGAGGCGATGCCGGAGAGGGACCTGGGCCGGTAGAGGGGAGATTAGTGCCTTTAGTGCCACCTTGAATTCTTCTGATTAAAGGGAAACTCCTGTTTTGTTGGAATAAACCGGGAAAATGAAAAAAATAATCTCGTTTATACAGCTGTTCTCACACAAGCCATATTATTTCATGTACATAAAAATGTTCAAATTTCTGTAAAATATTGCAACCTGGAGGCATTCTGTACACCATTGGTATACAGAACGCCCCCACCAATATCATGTCCTGCTTGTATGATTTTGTACAGTAGATACAAGTCCAGTTTTTGGCACCCCCTGCAATAGGAATTTCAGTTTTGATGAGACATTCTCCAAAGGTTAAAGGCTAAGTTTATCCTTATGGAAAAAATAATAAATGCAGTATCTTTTCAGAAACAAAATGTGCATTTATTATTTTTTACGTCAGGACACTGCAAAGCGTTGCACCCGCAATCAGCGGATCGCAGGTGCTGTGTCTGGCTCCTGGAAACACATCCTTCAGCTTTCTGTACAGGCTTTCTCTTAGAAAGCTGGAGGAAGCATCAGTGGACTTCACTCTCAACAGCACCCTCGTAGTCCCTTGAGAACTAGAAGTCTGTCTGCCACAGTGGTAGACAAGGGTTGTAGTTTCTTCATTCACAGATCCCTGTGAATGAATGATGCTGCTGTGCAAGAGGAACCCCCTCCCAATGTCACAGGGGAAGGGGTGAGCTGGGCAGGTACCAAAACATGGGCAGCACAGTGGCTAAATGGTTAGCACTTCCGCAGTACTAAGGTCGTTGGTTCAAATCCCAACCACGGCACCACCTGCCTGGAGTTTGCATGTTCTCCCTGTGCCTGCGTGAATTTCCTCCGGGTACTCCGGTTTCCTCCCACACTCCAAAGACATACTGGTAGGTTAATTGGCTCCTGTCTAAATTGGCCCTAGTATGTGTATGTATGAATGTGAGTTAGGGACCTTAGATTGTACGCCCCTTGAGGGTTAGGAACTGATGTGAATGTACAATATATATGTAAAGTGCTGTGTAAATTGACGGCAATATATAAGTACCTGAAATAAATAAATAAATGTTACACCTTAAGCCCTGGTTCACACTTGTGTTTGCTTGGGCAGGGCAGCCCATTCATTTGAATGGGCTGCTGTGCTTTCATGTTTGGCAAACAAAAAGGTCCAGTCCGGACACTTTCACCCCCTTCCAGTCCAGGCCAATTTTCAGCTTTCAGCGCTATCACACTTTAAATGACAATTGCGCGGTCATGCAACACTGTACCCATATGAATTTTATAGCATTTTTTTGAAACAGATAAAACTTTATTTTGGTGGTATTTATTCACCACTGGGATTTTTATTTTTTTTTGCTATGTAAATTAAAATGTCCAAAATTTTTGAAATAAAGTGATTTTCTTATAAAATTTTGCAAATAAATAGTATTTCATCATAAATCTTGGGCAAAATGTATTCTGTTATATTTTTAGTAAAAAAACCCCCCAATTTTATTAATTTTTTTTTTTTTTTTTTTTACATACTGTCACCCTAGCGGTACAGTTTCACCATGGTGACACGGTACTACTTGTGGGGGGTGATGAAGATTTTTTTTTACATTGATTGCTTTTACACCCATAAAGGCTGTAAAAGCAATCATTTCTCCTCTCTAGCTGCATTCTTGCTGCCATTGAGAACTACTGAGTGAGCTGTGATTGGTCACAGCTTGTCACATGGTACAAGGCTGTTGTGAATAGCCTTGTACCATGTGACCTCTGTGATCATTCACAGATTTCACACGTAGTAAGCAATGATGTCACAAGTGACATCTTGCTTACTACTTTGCATGTGATCGCTGATTGGCCAATCAGTGATCACATGATCGGGACCTCACATAGAGGTCCCGTCCGCCGATCGGTGTTCCACTGTGTCCGAAGGACACAGCGGGCACCGGATTGCAGTGCTGCGTGCTCTCAGGGAGTGCGCACAAGCAGGGTGCGGGGAGGCTGTTTATAAATGGCCACCTGACCCTGCACTGCCACCATCCGGCCGTTTATATACAACGGCCAGACGGGAGGTGGTTAAAAACATGTCCGCAGAGAAAACGCATGGTGCGAACGCGCTGCGGGTTGAGATGCGTTGGGTTGCCATAATGAATGGCAACCTCTCGTGTCTCATAAGATTTGGGTGGGGGGACAGATGCGATTCCCATACCTACAACCAGCTCGCACAGTACGGGCAAGTGTGAACCAGGGCTTAGTACAGATGTAACGTGTTCCAAAGGTGAACTTGCCCTTTACACCAGGGCTTGACAAATTTGCTTTGAATCTAGGAGGCAGCTAAAAAAGTTAGAAGCCCTTATTTATTTTTAGCGTACTGTGGGTTGTCAGTGCTTGGGGCAAGGCAACTCTTGGGAGACCAGCTTCACGCGATGCGATTTGCCATTGAAAATAATGGCACCTGAACCTACGTTTTGCTGTCACAGCGATTCCGGCGCAATCCTAAAACGCCCAGGTGTGAATGGATCTGCCCTGGTTCACACACATGCAATTCTGGATGCGGTTTCAAACTCGCAGATTCGCAAGACGGGTTACGTGTTCCTATTGCGGTGGTTCACACACATACTATTCACAAGCATTGTGTTTTGAGCGCCATTACAAAAAGGGTCCTGTGTGAGTTTGTAGCGGTGTGTTCCAGACTTGCTAGTGATAGCGTAGAGTGGCATGCAGAGATGAGTGTTCACTTAGAATTGCTATTGACAGGAGTTTTTACATTGAAGTCAATGGGAGGCGTTTTTGCATTGCTGTCAATGGGAGGCGTTTTTGCATTGCTGTCAATGGGAGGCGTTTTTGCATTGCTGTCAATGGGAGGCGTTTTTGCATTGCTGTCAATGGGAGGCGTTTTTGCGTTGACATCAGTGGGAGGCAGCATGTGTACCCAGGCGCCAGGACACAATTTCTAGTCGCCATGAAGACCTTGCTCCTGGGATTTGTTGAGCCCTGCTTTAAACCTTTCTAAAGAGATGCAGACACTGCAATTCTTCTCATTAGCACCCACACAGTACACCAGCTAATTATAATGAACCTTCCCTATCAGAATTGGTCGGCACGGGAAATGGTGAAACAATCCACTATTTCTTCCAAGCAACAAAAGGTAGGAATCTGCTACATTGTTACATAGCAGCTACAAGATTTGTTAAAATCCCTGCAATGTATCACTGATTTCACCCTCATGTTAACCCCTTCCTGCCCAGTACCATTGGTACAGTGTCAGTGGTTTTTTTTTGTTTTGTTTTTTTTTAGCACTGATCACTGTATTGATGTCAGTGATACCAAGTCAGTTCCCCCCCAGTGTCAGAATGCCCACCGCAGTCCCACTATAAGTTGCTGATCACCTCCATTACTAGTAAAAAAAAACAAAAACAAATTCCAGTATCTATACCTCCATTTGTAAATACTATAACTTTGACATAAACCATTTCATTTACACGTATTGGAATTTTTTTTTTTTTTTAGCAAAGACAAGGAGCAGAGTACATTTTGACCTAAATTTATGACGAAATGTGATTTTTAAAATTTTTTTACTGGCCATGTTTAATAGCAAAAAGTCAAAAACAGTTTTTTTCACAAAATTGTCAGTCTTTTTTTTTTTTTTTTACTGCACAAAAAATAAAAAAACGCACAGGCGATCAAATACCACCGAAAGAAAGCTCTTTTTGTGGGGGGAAAAAAAAGGATGTAAAGTTCATTTTGGTGCAGCGTTGCATGACTGCGCAATTGTCAGTTAAAGTAACGCAGCACCGTATCGCAAAAAATTGCCTGGTAGGAAGGAGGGGGGGTAAATCCTCTGGAGGGCAAGTGGTTAAACATATTTTAACAAATCTGTTGCTATGGCCAGTGAATGATTTTGCTGCGCAGTACTCGAGTTCTGCGGTCAATTGGTTCCTCTACTTTGCAGTATTGCTTTTCTATATCATTTAGCTGAAATGTGATGTTCCTCCATCCTGCCTACATCTGGTTCTGTGTAAGTGCCGGGTGTCTGGAATCTCTTCCTGTAAATGTTTACTATACCTATAGAGCTCCTTCCCTGAAATCCGGCAAATTCTCTGTAAGTTTAGCCTCCCGACTGCCAGGACATCTCCCTGTCTACATACTTAATGTGCAGGAAAATCTGCGTGAATACATGGGGAGGATTGTTCAAGAGGTTATAACAAGCAGCCGGTCACACATTGAGAGTGCGGACACAGATCTGCATCCAGGATGAAATTCAATCACATACTTTGTAATTACATTTCAGGCCGTGTCTTTGAAGGCATCTCATGGATTATTATTATACAGGATTTATATAGCGCCAACAGTTCGCTCAGCGCTGTACATTACAATGGGAGACAATACATGAGACAGTACAGTAACAATATGATTCAATACACGAGGGGTTTGAGGGCCCTGCTCCTTGGAGCTTACAATCTAGGAGGGAGGGGGTAGAGGTACGGGAGGAAATAGCTGTGGGGGATGGAGTGGTAGGAAGAGTGGAGGAGGTCGGCAATTAGCTGAGGGCGGGGTAGGCTTCCCTGAAGAGGTGGGTTTTCAGGGTGCACCTAAAGGTGAGGAGAGTAGGTGATAGTCTGATGGATTGGGGTAGGGAGTTCCAGAGGATGGGGGAAGCCCTGGAGAAGTTCTGGAGACGGGCATGGGAGGAGGAGACCACGGTCTTGTGAGGAGCGGAGAGTGCATTTTGGGTGGTATTTGGATGCCAGATCGATGATGTAGTTTGGGGCAGTGTTATGAACAGCTTTGTACGTCAGTGTTAGAATTTTGAATTTTATCCATTGGGCAATCGGAAGCCAGTGGAGAAATTGGCAGAGGGGGGTGGCAGATACGGAGCTGTTAGTAAGGTGGATGGATGGTGGGTGTGCAGCCTCAGTGCTGAGATCCCGGGGTTGTGGTGCAGGCAGAAGGCACGGGCCGCTGCTGGGAGCATGTAACCCCAGGTTTGCACCTTAGCGATTTTCTGCAGCATTTTGCAGAAACGCAGTACGGTCCATTTAACATGATTTCCTATGGGACAGGTTCACATCTGTGCGTTTTCACCCGGTGAATTTTTTGGAAAAGGTCAGGGACTTTTTTGAATGCAGAAAGTTGCGTTTTTGGTTCTATAGTTTTCAATGGGAATGCTGCAGAAAACCATGTATTGCATTTTTGCCGCATTTTTGATGCATTTTGTGTTTAAAATCTGCCTAGCGACAAGAAAAATTGATTAAAAAAAAGCGGCAAAACGCAATGCAGAAACGCACCCTGCTTAGGTTTGAACCTAGACTAGATGGTAAAAGCAGCATGGTGCACTGAGTGGTACATACGTATAGGCCTGGTTCATATTAAGGCCCCATGTACACGGGACACTTCTGAACGATGGAAACTGACTGTAGGAAAACGTAGGTTAAAAAAACGTCTGTTTAGCCGCATTTGCATACCGCGTTTATGTGTGTCTGTGTGTTTGCGTTTAGAAGAGTTTTTTTAAAGATAAGCACAGGAGAGCCTCCCAAATGCCTAGAATGCACTGAAAAGTGGTAAATTATTAACAATTTCAGACTGTTTCAGAGAAATAGAGAGTAGAAGCAGAGACAGCAGTATGTGTTGAGATTAGCGTAGGTGTGAGTTGCTATTTAACATTTCTTTTGTTTCCAAGGGTGGGAAAGGTGTTAGGTGGAGGGAGTCATTAAGGTCACCTGGCAGGGGGTCTTAATGAGGAATTTGAGGTGTGAATGGTCATTAACATATCCTTTGTTTCCAAGGGTGGGAGAGGTCTGAGGTGTGAATTGGTCATTACAATGTGTGACAAGCTTGGTAGGAACATCCTGTGTTCGGTGTTTTACAATTTTTTTATTAATAATGTCCCTGTACAGTATTTATGCCTTTAAAGTGCACTTTATAAAGAGTTTTGAACAGAAGACTTTTTGACTTTTTTTCTGACCTCCGGAACAGATTAATTGGTTTTCAATGCATTTACAAATTAATTATTAATAATGTCCCTGTACAGTATTTGTGCCTTTACAGTGCACTTTATAAAGAGTTTTGAACAGATAAAAGACATTTTTCTTACCTCCGGAACGGATTAATTGGCTTTCAATGCATTCCTATGGGAAACCGCGTTTAGGAATTTTTCGCAATACAAAAAGTCCCGCAGAACACGTTAAATTTGTAAACCGAGGTACGCCTGTAGTGTTATCCTGTGTGTCCATGCACACTACTTTAGGCTGTTAGCGGTTTTTGAACATCTGCATCTAGAAGCAAACCAAAAATTTTTTATTTTAAGAGTTTTTCCAGCAGAAAAATAAAAGCTATTATAATGCTTCTAAGAGCTTTTTTCTACCTGTACTGTCAAAACGCTAATAAAATACTAATGCTCATAAACACTACTAAATCGCTACTAAAAACCGGTATTACCAGCATTTTTTATCCAACGTTTTTTCCAGCATTTTTTGAGCTTAAAAAAAATAGCTAGTGTGCATGGAGCTTAATAAAAGCATGTACAGTCAGGTCCATAAATATTGGGACATCGACACAATTCTAACATTTGTGGCTCTATACACCACCGCAATGGATTTGAAATGAAACGAACAAGATGTGCTTTAACTGCAGACTGTCAGCTTTAATTTGAGGGTATTTACATCCAAATCAGGTGAACGGTGTAGGAATTACAACAGTTTGCATATGTGCCTCCCACTTGTTAAGGGACCAAAAGTAATGGGACAGAATATTAATCATAAATCAAACTTTCACTTTTTGATACTTGGTTGCAAATCCTTTGCAGTCAATTACAGCCTGAAGTCTGGAACACATAGAGATCACCAGATGCTGTACATCTGTTTTGCATAAGTCTCCATCAGGGGTGGACTGACCATTTGGAAACTCGGGCACTGCCCGGGGTCAGTAGGGGGCCCCATGAGATGCCCCTGGTACCTTTTTTCTTAGGCTTCTTTGAGTGTGGGCAAGGACACGGGCCCCATGATCCCCTATTGCCCGGGGGCCCCATGAGTTGTCAGTCCGCCCCTGGTCTCCATTCAACACTATGGGCCACAAAATTGAACTGTATTGCACCAAAGTAGCACAGGGCCCTTCCTCAAACTCACATTGCAGTTGTGCGGCTTTTATGTGAGCAAACACCATTGAACACAATACTGTTTCCATTGTCATTCGATTCTGTGCGACTCAGGTCAGGCCTCAGGGCAGAATGTGCTCAGGGATGAATGCTTTCATTTCTGGGTGTATACTGCCCTAAAAATTAATAACACTCGCATTGTCAAGCCGCAGCAGCTTTCAGACTCTCATAGGGGGGCATTTACACATTGGGGGTGGGGGCAGTAAAATCACATGGTTGAGCTGCATTTTTACCAACTTGTGCATTAAGTCATTTTTATTGTTATATAGGATTTATTTAGTACCAACAGTTTGCGCAGCGCTTTACAATATAAGGGAGACAGTACAATTACAATACATTTCAGTACAGAAGGAATATGAGGGCCTGGCTCGTGGAGCTTACAATCTAAAGGAAGGGGGAGGTGATACAGAAGGTGATAGCTGTGGGGGATGATCTGGTGGAGGTGATTCAAGTACAGTTCTTAGGTGGAGGTGGGGTAAACTTCCCTGAATAAGTGAGTGTTCAAAGATTGCCTAAAGGTAGACAGGCTGGGGGCTGACCGGACATGCTGCGGTAGGGAGTTGCAGCGGATGGGAGAGGCTCTGGAGAAGTCCTGGAGGTGACGAGGGAGCTAGAGAACAAGATATCTTGGGAGGAGCGGAGCGGGCAATTCTGTGGATGAGGTTGATGATGTAGCTAGGGGCAGTGTTGTGGATGGCTTTGTATGCTGTGGTTTGAATTATATACGTTGGGTTAGTGGAAGCCAATGAAGGGATTGGCAGAGAGGGGCAGCAGTCGCTGATCGGCTGGTAAGGTGTATGAGTCTAGCATTAATGGGTCTGCTTGGGTTTTCATAAGCTCTGTTCAGAGAGACATTGAAATATTGTGAGATGAAATCTCCCTCCTCCCCCAGTGACCACCTCCCGGGTCTGTAGTCCTCCGGTGAGGACCCCGTAGAGGACCTGTGAGGATGCGTAATGGTTGCTCCCAGCACGGGGTAGGACACTGACATGATTGGTTCAGTTGTCTGCTTTGGTTAGTATTCGTTCACACCATGTCCGTTGAGCTGCATTGATCTGCATTGATCCACGCAGGCTCCCAATGCAAGGGCACAAACAATTGTTTTCTGTGTGCCCTGATCTTCCCATTACAAGTGTGGTGATGTACAGTCCATACAATTACAGCTCATCTGTATTTCTACACAAAGCAACTCGCTGCACTGCCTCTACACCATGCTTCTCGCTGCACTGCCTCTACACCATGCTTCTCGCTGCACTGCCTCTACACCATGCTTCTCGCTGCACTGCCTCTACACCATGCTTCTCGCTGCACTGCCTCTACACCATGCTTCTCGCTGCACTGCCTCTACACCATGCTTCTCGCTGCACTGCCTCTACACCATGCTTCTCGCTGCACTGCCTCTACACCATGCTTCTCGCTGCACTGCCTCTACACCATGCTTCTCGCTGCACTGCCTCTACACCATGCTTCTCGCTGCACTGCCTCTACACCATGCTTCTCGCTGCACTGCCTCTACACCATGCTTCTCGCTGCACTGCCTCTACACCATGCTTCTCGCTGCACTGCCTCTACACCATGCTTCTCGCTGGGGCGCGTTCTTTCCTTAACCACTTGCTGTCCGCCTGCTGTTTATAAACGGCAGGACGGTGGCAGTGCAGGGGCGGGTTGCCGTTCATAAACGGCACCCGCCTTTTCTAGCTGTGCAAGCTCCCTGGGAGCGCGCAGCACCGCGATCCGGTGCCCGCTGTGTCCTCCGGACACAATGAAACACCAATCGTCGGACGGGACCTCTGTACGAGGTCCCGATCATGTGATCACTGATTGGCCAATCAGTGATCACATGCAAAGTAGTAAGCAAGATGTCACTTGTGACATCATTGCTTACTACGTGTGAAATCTGTGAATGATCACAGAGATCACATAGTACAAGGCTATTCACAACAGCCTTGTACCATGTGACAAGCTGTGACCAATCACAGCTCACTCAGTACTTCTCAATGAGTGCAAGAATGCAGCCAGAGAGAAAGAGAAATGATTGCTTTTACATCCTATATGGGTGTAAAAGCAATCAGTGTAAAAAAAAAAATAAAATCATCACCCCCCACAAGTAGTACAGTGTCACCATGGTGATACTATACTGCTAGGGTGACAGTATGTAAAAAATAAAAAAATAAAATATAAAAAAAAAATGTTTAAAAATTATAATTTTTGGTTATAAACTAATTTGGATTTTTTTTTTTTTTACTAAAAAAATAACGGAATACATTTTGGCCAAGATTTATGATGAAATATTTATTTGCAAAATTTTATTTAAAAAAACACTTTTTTTCAAAATGTTTGGACGTTTTCATTTACATAGCAAAAAAAATAAAAATCCCAGCGGAGAATAAATACCACCGAAATAAAGCTTTATCTGTCTCAAAAAAATGGTAAAAAATTCATATGGGTACAGCGTTGCATGACCGCGCAACTGTCATTCAAAGTGTGATAGAGCTGAAAGCTGAAAATTGCCCTGGACAGGAAGGGGGTGAAAGTGTCCGGACTGGAAGTGGTTAAGGTCACAGTTTTGGGTTCTTTCTTTTTTAGAGTTAAAGGGGTTGGAAGGTTAAGACCAGCTCCCTTTTTAGGGGGAAATTTAATTATGGCAAGGGTTAAGTGTTAGGCTAAGAATAAGCATTTGGAGTTTTGGGCATTAATTCAGAGGTAAGGTGTTCAGGAAGGATTGAAGTTAGAGGATTCTTCAGTGTTAAAGCGGAGTTCCACCCAAAAGGGCAAGTTCCGCTTTAAAGGTTAGTCCCCCGCTCCCCATTAACCACTTGCCTTCCTGAAGATTTACCCCCCTTAATGACCAGGCCTCTTTTTGCTACTCGGCACTGCACTAATTCAACTGATAATTGCGCGGTCATGCAATGCTGCACCCAAATGAAATTTACGTCATTTTTTCACACAAATAGAGCTTTCTTTCAGTGGTATTTGATCACCTGTGCGCTTTTTATTTTTCACGCTATAACCAAAAAACGACCAAAAATTTGGAAGAAAAACAATATTTTTTACTTTCAGCTATAAAAAATATATAGTAAACTCAAAGTTAGTTATAAATTTAGGCCAAAATGTATTCTGCTCCATGTTTTTGGTAAAAAAATCCCAATAAGTGTATATTTATTTGTGTGAAAGTTATAGCGTCTACAAACTATGGTATAGATACTGCAATTTACGCCATTTTTTTGCTATTCATCGCTGCGCTAGTTTACCGGACAATTGCGTGGTCATGCAATACGGTACATAAATGAAATTTATGTCCTTTTTTCACACAAATAGAGCTTTCTTTCGGTGGTATTTGATTGCCTGCGCGGTTTTTATTTTTTGCGCTATAAAAAAAAAAAAGGCTGACAATTTTGAGAAAAAAAAAAATATTTTGGACGTTTTGCTATAGAACATGTTCAGTAAAAAAAAAATAAAAATAAAATTTCATCATAAATTATATCCAAAATGCATTCTGTGACATGTCTTTGCTAAAAAAAAAAAAAATGTGTAAATTAATTGGTTTACATGAAAGTTATAGTGTTTACAAATGGCGGGAAAGATACTCGGATTTTTAATTTTTTTTATACTAATAATGGCGGCGATCAGGTATAAATACTGTATAATAATAATAATAATAATGTGGCAGTGATCAGTGACTTATGGCGGGACTGCGGCAGACATTCTGACATTGGGGGGGGGGAACTGACTTGGGGTCACTGACATCCCCAGTGACACCAATACAGTGATCAGTGCAAAAAAAAAAAAAAACACTGACACTGTACTAATGGCACTGGGGAGGAAGGGGTTAACTTTTTTATTCACTGAAAGGGTTAACGGTGTGAGGGGAGTGTTTTACTAGGGGGCGGGGGTGTGTACTGCACCTGAACATGCTGATCCGGAGAGATAAACTCTTCTCTCCTGATCAGCGTGTCAGGAGCTGTCAGGGAACTGACAGAAGCAGAGCTACTGCAGCCCTGCTCTCTGTCAGTGATTGCCGCTAATCGGTGGGACACGGCCGGTAATGACTGACACCCGCGGCTGGGATTGGCGGTGCAGGTAGGGCGGCGGCGCGCCTCGTGTGCGCCCCCTACCTGTTTTGTGAAAGCGCATTTTAAAACGTGCTTTTGCCCAGCTGTGCCGACCTGCCACCGTATTTCTACAGTTTCTGATCGGCAAGTGGTTAAGGATTGGCACCTTTGGGGAGCGGGTACCCGAAATTGACAGGTACCTGCTCCAACTACCGCTGCGATCGCCTAGGCCATTGGAAGCAGAAGTTGTCGTCCTATCCTCCCTCCCTGTACTCTTGTGGGACATGTGACAGGTCCCAGAAAACGGTTAACCACGTTTATAAGAATTTGCGTTTAGTAGCGTTTTTTAACTGTTCCATATCCAGATGCTGTCCAGAGCCTTTTTTCATCATCAGAAATGCATGCAAAGCGTTTTCCATGTATTCAAATGGACCCGATACACCAGCGCAGTCAGTTCCAGGTTTTGCGTGAAGGAAAAAATGGTAGAACGCACCGCATTATGCTCATGATGGGATCCATAGTGAATACAACCAGAAAAGACAGGTCATCTCAACACATCTGGGCATAGACGCTAAGCGGCCGCACATTTGCGTGCAATTAACAAAAAACGTGCTGAGAGCGCGCTCCCAGCACACATGTCCGGTGCTCACGGAAAGGTCCCGGTCTGATCTTTCGATAAGAACCTTTCCTGATCATGTGACCGCCATGACGACGCGTCACGGCGGTCACATGATCCCTAAACCCCGCCTGTCCCGCCTCCCGGCTTCTGAAACTCTTAAACAGCCGGGAGGTGCCGGTGGGAGCCGGTGGGAAGGGGTTTAGCAGCTTTTGTCTTGCCAGGAGAAAAGGTGTTCAGAGGAGCTGGGCAGACACTGCGGGTGCATGGGGGCTCATGGAAAGGGCTGTTTATGTTTCTGCTTTGGGGTTACGTGGTTATATCGGTACAGATTGCACATAGTAGGCGTATCCTTCATTTGCTCACCTCCAGTTCTCTTGGATCCTTTACTTGGAGAATAAAATTGAATTACTTGGCAAGGAACGGCCGGACCATTTTCCCTTTCGGATTTGCTATTACACCTAAGTGTTTGGTTTACTCAGCCATTGAAGTGACCTGCCGTATGGTCCGGTGATAGTAATGTTGATTTAGCACACATTGCTGCAGTGATACTGAGCTCAGGTAACACTCGGTGCCATAACCGATCGTACGTCATACTTCCTCTTCCTGCCCATCCCAGTTCTGGAAGGGGTCCCATAAACTTTGGAATTTGTGTGAGCAGTTCCTCTCGGCTGCTGTGTATACACATTGACTGCAGCAGGCACAGTGCAGGAATTGAATGCAATAAATGTCAGTTGTGATGGTGAAAAGGAGAATTCATTGTATGTGTATACATTTTATTTATGCCAGGTACTTGTATAGCGCCATCAATTTATGCAGCACTTTTACATATTCATTGTACATTCACATCAGTCCCTAAGCCTCAAGGGGCGTACAATCTAAAGTTCCTAACTCACATTCATACATACACATACTAGGGACAATGTAGACAGGAGCCAATGAACATGAACCTACCAGTATGTCTTTGAAGTGTAGGAGGAAACCGGAGTACCCAGAGGAAACCAATGCAGGCACAGGGAGAACATGCAAACTCCAGGCACGTGGTGCTGTGGTTGAGATTTGAACCGGCAACTCTAGTTCTGCTAGGCAGAGGTGCTACCCACTTACCCACTATGCTGGCCACATAATGTCCCCACACCCCTGTTTGCAGCCCGCCTGGTCTAGCAAGTACCTCTGCACTGTTCCACAAATCTTTACTTTATGGCGCTCCTCCGAAGTTCATAGCTTTTCTTCCAAAGTCCTTGGTTTCCCTTTCTGCTGCACATGCATGCTACAGCCCAGTTCATTCCCATGGGGAGCCGTACACGTGGTGGCCTCCAGCAGTCCTGCCGAGAAATGAACGGGGCTTCAGTGGCTTAGTGATTAGCACTATGCCCCGGTTCACATCTATGCGGCCGCGTTTTGCGCAGGCACGAGAGCCCATTCATTTGAATGGACTCCCATGCCCCGTGACACGCAGGGAAGAAGTCCCTGCACTTTTTCCGAAAACACAGCCCGTACAGGAACCTCGGTTGCAGTTTCCAGCGTGGGACCTGTGGGTCCGTATTCCTCTGTGTGGGTGATACAGATCCGCACTCACACCACCCGCACCACCCGCACATATGTGAACCTAGCCTTATTGGTGATTTTTTTTTTTCCCCTTATACAGCATCTACCCGGACTTCAGCTGTAAGCAGTCACTGTATTTGCTGGATGGCAATCCATTGATTGGTTCTACCTGTTGCTTTGATTCCCCCTCTAAACCTAACCTATCCATACACAATTTCTAACCATTACCTCCACCCATGCTATTTAGGGCAGGTGGAATAATCTCCCGTTGTGCCCGTTTCAGCCGTGTCAGAATACCTGAACATCGGCGGCATCTAGGGCAGCACAGTGGCTAAATGGTTAGCGCTTCCACCTGGCAGTACTAGGGTCTTTGGTTCAAATCCCAGCCAGGACACCACCTGTCTGAAGTTTGCATGTTCTCCCTGTGCCTGCGTGGGTTTCCTCTGGGTACTCCGGTTTCCTCCCACACTCCAAAGACATGCTGGTAGGTTAATTGGCTCCTATCTAAATTGTCCCTAGTATGTGTATATATGAATGTGAGTTAGGGACCTTAGATTGTACGCCCCTTGAGGGTTAGGGACCTTAGATTGTACACCCCTTGAGGGCCAGGGACTGATGTGAATGTACAATATATATGTAAAGTGCTGCGTAAATTGACAGCGCTATATAAGTACCTGCGTGGGTTTCCTCCGGATACTCCGGTTTCCTCCCACACTCCAAAGACATGCTGGTAGGTTAATTGGATCCTGTCTAGATTGGCCCTAGTATGTGTATGTATGAATGTGAGTTAGGGACCTTAGATTGTACACCTCTTGAGGGTTAGGGACTGATGTGAATGAACAATATATATGTACAGTGCAGCGTAAATTGACGGCACTATATAAGTACCTGAAATAAATAAATCTGATTGGATGAAGCTGATGTTCTGCTTACATTTTTACGGGGGCACTCTGTGGACTCTAAATTTTCTGTTCGACTCCTTCGATTTTTCAATCAAGGGATGTTGGGTGGCAGTCGGCAAGACAAGGTTGCTCATATAGTGAATTTTGACTAGTTCATCAGGAACCTTGTAACATTTGCATAGTATATGGCCAGCTTTAGGCTCTCTACCAGACTCGGGCTAGAGTGGCTCGCAGTCTGTGGCGCCTTTCATACAATGTGCAGAACCTGCTTAATGACATTCCCGGGGCCCACTCCTGCTGCGTACAATTTCCCCTTGAGATGCATTAGAAGAGGCGGGTGTAGCAGTAGTGTGCCAAAGGTTGTGTAAAGCACCCACTTTATTATTCTGAATGATATACAGGATTTATATAGCAGTTTACGCAGCACTTTACAGTATAAGGGAGACAATACAATACAAATGAATACAGGAGGGATCAGAGGCCCTGCTCATTAGAATACAGTCGCCCTAAGGCTAGGTTCACACCTATGCAGTTTGTGTTTAATCTGTTTCTGCAGTGCGTTATGCGTTTTCGCTGCATTTTTGATGCAGTTTTACACCAGTCTCTGGTGTAAAGAGGAACTCTGATGTAAGAAGGTCTCTAGTAACCACTTACATCAAAGTTCCCAGCATTCCCCTTTACACCCCGGTCACACCGGTCCCGACTTTGAAATCGTGGGACTTCACTTTAAGTCGCATGATTTCAAAGTCAGATGACATGCCGATTTGAGGTACTTTTTGCAAGACATCTGACACAGATGTCTATGCAAATCGCACCAAAAGTAGTGCATGTACTACTTTAGAAAGTGGTGCGACTCTGACCAAGTCAGAACCACACTGATGTGACTGCTGTAACTGCGGAGAACAGGGTGCGACTTGCCATGCGATTTTCAAGTTGTATGACATGCAAATCGCATGCCAAGTTGCACCCAGTGCGACCGGGGGCTTAATCAGGGTTCCCAGAGCCCCCCTTACATCAGAGTCCGCAGAGTTCCCCCTTACATCTGAGTTTGCAGAATTTGAACTTTTTCTGTATGGGGGGCACTCTGTGGACTCTAATGTAAAAGGGAACTCTGATGTAAGGGGTGCTCTGGGAATCCCAAATTGGGGAGGGCCTCTGATGTAAGGGGGAATGCAAACCTGATGATTAAGGTGTACCCAAGCACACCAGCCCTGAGCGCACGCCTATGCACTCGGTTGTGGTACTCTGTGACTTGGGGAGCCACAGTCCGGTCTGAATAATGTGTTTGGGTTTCAGGGGGTCCAAAACCTGAATAGGTTTCAACATTGGGACTGTCCAGGTGACTCCCGGACAGGTATGAACCCTAGTTCAGAGCATGTGTCATTGTGCATGAGGGTGTTTTATACAACCCCTGGTGCCGGACGGTGTACAGCCGCCTCTTCTAATGCATCTCAGTGGACGGCTGCATGTGGCGCTTTCTGGAAATGTCATACGCTGTACAGCCGTGTACATGAAGCCTAACACTTGCATTAGGTGCCTTTTTTATTTTTTGACTTGGTCTATTAACCACCAGCCTACCGGGCACTTATACCCCCTTCCTGCCCAGGCCAATTTCCAGCTTTCAGCGCTGTCACACTTTGAATGACAATTGCGCGGTCATGCAACATTGTACCCATATGAAATTTTTATCATTTTTTTGTGACAGATAAAGCTTCATTTTGTTGGTATTTTATCCCTTCGGGTTTTTTATTTTTTCTTAAACCAAAAACCACTGAAAATTTAGAAAAAATTTTTATTCTTAGTTTTTGTTATAAAATGTTGTAAATAAGTGATTTTTCTCCTTCACTGATGTGCGCTAATGAGGCTGCAGTGAGTGGCACTGATAGGCTGCACTGATGGACACTGAAAGGTGGCACTGACTGGCAGCATTGATAGGTGGCACTGAAAGGCAGCTCAGATGGGCACTGATATGTGGCATTGATGTGCACTGATGAGGCACTGATTGGCAGCACTGATAGGTGGCACTGATTGGCAGCATTGATAGGTGGCACTGACTGGCATTGATAGGTGGCACTGAAAGGCAGCTCAGATGGGCACTGATATGTGGCATTGATGTGCACTGATGAGGCACTGATGGACACTGATAGGCAGCACTGATAGGTGGCACTGACTGGCATTGATAGGTGGCACTGAAAGGCAGCTCAGGTGGGCACTGATATGTGGTATTGATGTGCAATGATGAGGCACTGATGGACACTGAAAGGTGGCACTGATTGGCAGCACTGATAGGTGGCACTGATTGGCATTGATAGGCGGCACTGAAAGGCAGCTCAGATGGGCACTGATATGTGGCATTGATGTGCACTGATGAGGCACTGATGGACACTGACAGGTTGCACTTCTGGGGCTACACTGATCATTAGAGCCCTGATGATCAGTGTCCCCTACGCAGAATGCCGATTACCGGCTCTCCTCTCCTCTGTCAGCGTGACAGCTCGTGAGGAGAGAAATGCCGATCACCGGCATTTCCCTGTTTACATGTGATCAGCTGCGATTGGACACAGCTGATCACATGACCGAGCCGACATCTTCGGCTCTTTTCGTTGATCGGTGATCCGCTGTGTCCGGGGGACACAGCGCACTGCCGATCGCCTCTCAGCACGCTCCCGGAGCCACGCATGCGTGGTTAGAATGGGAGGACGTCATATGACGTCCTCCCAGAACGAGAGAACCGCCTTTCATTGACTATATGGCGGGTGGGAGGTGGTTAAGTATTGTCTGCCAGTATGGTGTTGGCTTTTCTAACAGACCAAAGAAATATTTGTATGTTTGTGACGTCCTCTGACAGTAAAGATTCATTTGGTGTCAATGTATCTGGCTTCTTGAAGACGATGGCTCCAGACTATGGAGGAAAATGTTTGGCTGTGCCAGAAGAGATGGCTTTTCTATAACGCTTTTTCCTTTTTTTTTTTTTTTTTGTGTTTAACAAATCCAAGCTGATAATGGAAGAACCATTAGAGTTTTGGACAGAACGTGCAGTAACATTTCACAAGTCCTGTGCCCAAAATACGGGCTGGAGGCAGGAAATTTTATTTCCTGTTTATAGAGAACGGAATAACACAACACTTTAGGGAGCTGGCGGGGAGGAAGGTGTCAACTTTACTCTCAAGGCCATGCCGTGTAGTGTGCTGAGAACTCAGCCGTCTTGTGATGTTTTTGTTTTCTGATGTTTTAATTAGCGAGCTCTGGAATTAAAGTTCTGCTCCATCCAGACAACCAACTACGCAGCTGAAGCAGATATAGGAATTATTTTATCTGCCAAGATGTAAGGCTGGCCATACATTATACAATTTTCTTGAGATTTTTGATTTAGATTTACCAAAAACCATATAATAGGAGGTCAAAACTAATAACATTTTCAATTGTATCCAATTACGCAAGCTCTTGCACTACATAGTTGAAAGTAAATCTAAAGGAAATTGGGCAGAAATTGGACAGAAAATTGTATAGTGTATGGCCAGCTTACGGCTAGGTTCACATCGGTGCGGGTGGTGCCTCTGCGGATCCACACGAAAATCTGTGGAATACAGGAATACAGACTCGCTGGCGGGTTCCATTAGTTCTAATGGCACGCTGCCTGCACTGGAAAACGCAACCGTACTGGGAACCGAGGTTCCCGTGCGGGCTGCGTTTTCGGAAGAAGTGCAGGGACATCTTCCCTGCATGTCACGGGAGACGGGAGTCCATTCAAATGAATGGGCTCTCGTGCCCGTGCAGAACACGGACCACACAGCCGCATATATGTGAACCGGGGCTTAAAGTCAGGTCTACCCTACACGGCTAGATTTCCATCCAATTGCTGCCGAATCAGCCAAAATTTTTGCTGTGGGTGGAGCTGTCGGCTCCGTTTGGCTTAACGAAAATCGAAGGAGCCAGGTGGAAAATTGACAGCCAGTCCGTGACTGCATCCAATCACTGCATCCAATCACTGCATCCAATCACTGCAGCCACTGTCTGATTACTCTGACAGCTGTGTGTGTTGGCTATCAGAATCCAATACTGAGCAGGGGGGGGGGGGGTTTCTTTGGCTTCCATGGATGGAGAAGTCTATATGTAGATCGATATCCTAATACACAGGTGTCAAACTGGAGGCCCTCCAGCTGTTGCCAAACTACAAGTCCCATGAGGCATTGCAAGATTGACAGTTACAAGCATGATACAAGAGGCATGATGGGACTTGTAGTTTTGCAACAGCTGGAGAGCCGCCAGTTTGACAAGCCTGTCCTAATATATGGTCACTTATGTTCCAACCCCCCGCTTAGTGCGTGTTTGCAGTAGCAATGCCCTTTGAAAAGCGATCCACTGTGGATCGCGTTTTAGATGGTGTTTAACAGGCGGCTGGAAGGCGATATGTTGCGTCTTCTCCAACTATTTTGATCTTCTAAATCCCACACAGTGCAGTGCAGCCCTATGGATAGCTTGCATTCAGAAGGCAGAATTGAACACGACAGGAGGGTATTCTTCTTGCCACAGCATGTGTACAACCAACTCCCCCCCCCCCCATGTTTAGTTAACAAGGACTGTATTTTTGTGGAATTTCAGCTTAACCCTAACTACCCTGAAAACTGTCTCCTCCCCCCTCCTAACACCCATACTAACAGCCCTGTGTAAGGAGGATGTATATGTAAGCCGCTCTGGTCCACTCGTGGTCTCCTCTGTGTTAGATGCAAGGGAGAGAAGAGAGCACTCTGACAACAGCTAGAAAAGCCTGGAGTGGTGACGTCGCCCATAGACTTCAATGGCCTATCCGTTGTTGCTGCTCCCTCCTCTCCCCTGAAGCCACACTAGGTGACACGGGGAGATCACGTGACCAGACCGGAGCGAGCTGAAAATAGGTAGGTTTACAGATTGATCTTATACAGTTTTATTAGCATAGGTGTTAGAACGGGACAAATTTTTTTTACTGTCAGAGCAGAAAGGATGTGGAGCTGCCTTCCACAGTTGGTGGTGTCAGAGGGACGTGTCATTAATAATTAGCAAACACAATAAACAGGGATATGGGAAATGGTGTTGACATAAACACACAGACACACCCATACCCTCACAGGTTGAACTGGATGGATTGGTGTCTTTATTCAATCTTACCAACTATGTAAAGATAAGTTCACCCATATTCAGGATGTAACGTGTACAAATAAAACTTCAGCGCAACAAGTAACTCCTCAAATTTCTGTGTATACCAGTGCTGCTGACACACGTGTTTCCACACACAAAAGATATGTCATAAAATAGTGCCAATGGTGGGCCAATGACATCAAGCTGCTAACCAGGAAGTTTACAAGCCGCCATCTTGGAAATTCCTGAACACATTGAAAATACATTATTATTATACAGGATTTATATAGCACCAATAGTTTGCTCAGCTTACAATCTAAGAGGGAGGGGCTAGTGGTACAAAAGGTAATAATTGTGGGGGATGGACTGGTAGGAGGAATAGAAGATTTCATTGTTAGCTGAGGGCAGGATAGGCTTCCCTGAAGAGAGGTTTTCAGAGATCGCCTAAAAGTGAGCAGAGTAGACGATAGTCTGGTAAATTGGGGTAGAGAGTTCCAGAGGATGGGGGAAGCTCTGGAGACGGGTATGGGAGGAGGAGACAAGGGAGCTAGAGAGCAGGAAGTCGTGAGAGGACGGTTTGGGTGATATTTGGAAACAAGATTGGTGATGTAATTTGGGGCAGAGTTATAACTGGCTTTATATGTTATTGTTAATGTTTTGAATTGTATTGGGCAATGGGAAGCCAGTGGAGGAAATGGCAGAGAGGGGTGGAGGAATTGGCAGAGAGGGGTGGAGGCCAGTGAAAGGATCGGCAGAGAGGGATGGAGGACACTGAGTGGAGGCCAGTGGAGGGATTGGCAGAGAGGGATGGAGGACACTGAGTGGAGGGATTGGCAGAGAGAGATGAACACTGAGTGGAGGCCAGTGGAGGGATTGGCAGAGAGGGGTGGAGACCAGTGGAGGGATTGGCAGAGAGGGATGGCAGATATGGAACAGTTAGTAAGGTGGATGAGTCTGGCAGCAGCATTCATGATAGACTGAAGAGGGGATAGCCTGCGATGAGGTCCGCCAATGAGGAGGGAGTTACAATAGTCAAGGCGAGAGAAAACCAGGGAGGTTGTACAAGTTGCTTAGTGGTTTCCGAGGTTAGGAACGGGAGTATCTTGGAGATGTTGCGGAGGTGAAGTCTACAAGATTTGGACAGCGATTGGATTTGGGGCTGAAAGGACAGATGGGAGTCTAGGATTATAACAAGGATTTTTACTGTGATGTCCCAGCAGGACACTTTTAAATGTGAGTGCACTTTGTTTTTTTAATAAATCACGCTAGATTTATATACTACACTATGGCAAGCGTTTCTGTTTACATATGTGGAGGATATGTGGGGCAAAGAGGAGACGGGACTGTTTGCAGCAGAGTGAGGAGGAAAGTGGAGTCATCTACACAGTATACCTACCCGGGTATTTGACCTCTGCAATTTGGGTCATAAAAGGAGGTGAGAGTATATATGTGTCTCTGGTGGAGGAGCACCTATAGGAATATATGTGGATAGAAGCAATAAAGAGCACCTGTTTGGGAACAAATTATAAAGGCACAGATTAAGCACACATTCATTAAGTTGTATTCAGTGTATTCACTATTGTGGCATAATCACATGGTTTGGACGGTTTAATTCATATAGAGATATATGCTCAGCCCTATTTTATGACATATTAGGATGTACCATGTTACTGTAGGAATGGCCCCTCAATTACCCCCCCCCCCCCCTTTCCCTGGATCCCCTGCTGTGCCAGCTAGCGGGGTAACTTCTCCTGTCACAGTTTAAAAGAAACAGAGCTCCTCCTACCCGGCTGTGCCATTCATTTAGAGATTTCTGTGAATGGGAAACTGCAAGCCCCAACAACCCTCGAAACTACCTGCCTGTACGATGTATGGGCAGACAGATACACTGACAGTCTGCAGGAGACCTGCATGGCACCCACAATCTGCTGATCGCTGGTGCAATTCTTTTCAGGCTCCTAAACATAAAATTGGAAAAGCATTTTTTTTTCTTCCTGCAAAAAAAACCCTGTGCATTTAATATATTTTGTTAAAAGGTGATCTTCTCTTTTACGGCTAGCTGGGTGTAAGCTGGAATTCCATTTCAAGGAAGGATTTAGGATCCCTGCAAGGTTTTTACCGCTTATTCGATGCTTCTTTGGAAAGATTTACCCTCACTTCCTGTCTTGGGGAAAACCATTTTGCCATCCAGCATCACTACCTGACCTCACAAATTATTATTATTATACAGGATTTATTTAGCACCGACAGTTTGCTCAGCGCTTTACATTATGGTGGGGGACAGTACAGTAACAATACAATTCAATACAAGAGGGATTCAAGGGCCCTGCTCCTTGGAGCTTACAATCTAGGAGGGAGGGGATAGTGGTACAAAAGGTAATAACTGTGGGGGATGGAGTGGTTGGGAGAGTAGAGGATTCCAGTGTTCGCTGAGGGCGGGGTAGACTTCCTTAAAGAGAGAGGTTTTCAGAGTGAGCCTAAAAGGGAGCAGAGTAGGCGATAGTCTGATAGATTGGGGTAGAGAGTTCCAGAGGATGGGTGAAGCCCTGGAGAAGTCCTAGAGACGAGCATGGGAGGAGGAGACAAGGGAGCTAGAGAGTAGGAGGTCTTGGGAGGAGTGGAGAGTACGGTTTGGGTGATATTTGGAGTCAAGATTGGTGATGTAATTTGGGGCAGAGTTATATATGACTTTATATGTGATTGCTAATGTTTTGAATTTTATCCGTTGGGCAATGGGAAGCCAGTGGAGGGATTGGCAGAAAGGGGTGGAGGACACTGAGTGGAGACCAGTGGAGGGATTGGCAGAGAGGGATGGAGGACACTGAGTGGAGCCGGTGGAGGGATTGGCAGAGGGGGATGGAGGACACTGAGTGGAGGCCGGTGGAGGGATTGGCAGAGAGGGACGGAGGACACTGAGTGGAGCCGATGGAGGGATTGGCAGAGAGGGGTGGAGGACACTGAGTGGAGGCCGGCGGAGGGATTGGCAAAAAGTGGTGGCAGATACAGAATGGTTAGTAAGGTGGATGAGTCTGGCAGCAGCATTCATGATGGACTGGAGTGGGGATAGCCTGTGATGAGGTCGGCCAATGAGGAGGGAGTTACAATAGTCAAGGCGAGATATAACAAGGGAGTGAATGAGTTGCTTAGTGGTTTCCGAGGTTAGGAACGGGCGTATCTTGGAGATGTTACGGAGGTGAAGTCTACATGAGTTTGTCAGCGATTGTACCTGGGGCTGAAAGGACAGATTGGAGTCTAGGATGACATCTAGTACCCTGGCTTGAGGGGTGGGACTGATGATAGTGTTGTTGATCTTGATGGAGAAGTCGGGGGGGCGGGCAGTGAGGAAAACTAGGAGCTCAGTTTTGGAAAGATTGAGTTTGCTCCACAAATGGCCACAAAGATTTGCTCCACAAATGGCCACAAATGCCCCCAGACACATTCCAGAATCTTGCTGAAAGCCTTCCTGGAAGGGTGGAGGCCATTCTAGCCATATTCCCATGGTTTTGGAATGAAATGTGAAGGTGTTTACAAACGTTTGGTCCTATAGTGTACAAATGGTTGGCTGGGGAGGACCTTCTGAATCCTTGCTCAGCTCTCTGTGGACACATAAGGTGACCTTATAGAGTACATTGTGTTTTTTTTCTCTCTGTAATTATGTGTTAAATGATGTGTGACCGCAGTTATTACCAGCCGCCTGTGATCCAAGTGACCTCTGGTACAGAAGGTGGGCAGGCACAGCTGTGGGTTGCAGTGGACTGTCCGTAGTTAATGCATCACTTGATGATAAAACCGGGTGACAGATGGCACTGCCATTACAGGACAGGAGGAAATGACATCTGAGATCTGCGAGGAATCTATAGGAAGCAAGGTGTGCAGACGAGAGCAATGTGCTTGGAGATGAGAATGCATGAAAAATCAGACAAACGTTTCTGAAAATGGAAAATAAAATAGGTTCATCCTCCTTTGTAAATTATACTTATAGCTGAACCTGGCAAACCCCTAAATATACAGATGAAATATTTATAAAGAAGCGGATTTGCCTGCCAATGGATTGATACTGCTGTCCATCCAGATCTGGAATTTACACAGCTCTGTCTAGCAGGGTAGGGAACCCTTATCTGTTTTTAACTGCAGTATTTTCCTTACCGGTCTTCACCCCCCCCCCCCCCATCCTCCACCCTGTGACTGGGACAGTGGATGGGGTAGCAGCAAACTGTTACCCTAAGTTCACATCTGTGCGCGTGGTGCCGCTGTGGATCCGCACGAAAATCCGTGCAGCCGCACCACCCACACAGATAAATACGTACCTGCGGGCAGGTTCCATTAGTTGTAATGGCACATCGCCCGCACTGGAAAACACAACCATATTGGGAACCGAGGTTCCCGTACGGGCTGCGTTTTCCAAAAAAGTGCAGGAACTTCTTCCCTGCGTGTCACGGGCACGGGAGTCCATTCAAATGAATGGGCTCTCGTGCCCATGCAAAATGCAGCCCGGATGGCCGCATAAATGTGTACCGGGGGTCAAAGTGATACAAACACACTCTCTTTAACTTGCATTATCCCTTCTGTTTATGTATATGGATGATGGCACTGTTGTTAAAAAAAAAAAAAGTAGCTTTTTTCATAATCGATATACAGCTGTCATGTGACCCAGCTCTTTCCCAACCTGTCTACAGGGAAACATTGGTGGGAGGAGCTTTTAGTCCTCTGCTTCCAGTCACATGTTAAAAAAAAAAAAAACTCTTCAAAATACAAAGGAAAATTGTATAATTAATATCAATGTTTGAAATCTTCATACAAATTTGTAGTTCAACAATGCATTCATCTTTTATTACTTTTGTGCAAAAACATAGTGTGGGTTTGGGTTTTCTAGTGGGAGGTCCTGCCAATCATAGCCCGTTTCATGTCCCTCCAGAATGTGTCTATTGCTTGTATGTGCTTAGAATTACAGGGAGGTGAAGCCTCCATCAATCAACATGTAATATCCTTTGCTTAGCTGTTCAGTGGGCATGAAGGGGAGGGGGCTGTCATTTATCCGAAGTGTATACACCCACATCTGTGACTTCATAGTCATGTGGGATGCACAGAAAAGAAAAAGGAAACAGCTTAGAAGGAAACTGAAACTGGAGCATGCTCAGTAGACGTGACAACAGCTGGTCTATACAATCTCAAGCTGCAGCGGGGACACAGGCAAGGAGGGACAGTGAACAAGTGGGATCAACCTGGTTTTTGGCAGAACACAGAAAACAAATCCCATAGTGACTGATTATGAACAGCATGTAATACAGCATTTACTGACAGTTTTCAGTTATATGGGTTTAAAGCGGAACGCCAGGCTCCCTCAAGAGAATTAAAAGTCAGCAGCTACAAATACTGTAGCTTCTGGCTATAGTATAGGAGGACTTCTCTGTCCTGGGGGGGTTCAGCAATGTCCTCACCCAATCTGATTCATCAATCGGCTTTAGGTGCAGGTGACAGCATCTTCAGTAAGGGAAACAGAAAGTGAAGCCTTGCGGCTGACAGTTTTCAATTATATGGGTTTAAAGCGGAACTCCGGGATCCCTCAAGAAAATGTAAAAGTCAGCAGCTACAAATACTGTAGCTTCTGGCTATATTATAGGAGGACTTATCTGTCCTGGGGGTCCAGCAATGTCCTCACCCAATCTGATTAGTCAATCGGCTTTAGGTGCAGGTGACAGCATCTTCAGTAAGGGAAACAGGAAGTGAAGCCTTGCGGCTTCACAGTTGGTTTCCTACTGCACATGTGCGAAGGTTGCTGAGCTTTGTGAATGGCCCTACAGTCTTTTAGGACCTGTGAAGTGTCCCATAAGGCTGTGGGAGAAGGAGGGGGTGCTGAACTTCCAGCTCAGATCGCTGCGGCGCATCTGACCGGAAGTGGGAGCAGGTATCTGTCAAAACCAGGTACCTGTACCCCCCTCACCCCCATAAAGTGCCGAATGTGGCAGTGGAGGTGGTGGGGATAAAAGCAAGCGGAATGTCCCCTTTTGAGTGAAGTTCTGCTTGAAGTCTCATTGATTCGAAGGACATTTAACCCCCCTGGCGGTATTCCCGAGTGTAGCTCGGGGTAAAGTTTCTGTACCAAAAGCGGTAACTCCCGAGCTACACTCGGGCTTACCATGCGGCACTGCTCCGAGATCTCTTCTTCACTTACGTTGTCCTGCACTCCCACAATGTCCCCCCTGCAGTGTCCCCGGCAATGTAATCCAGCGGATGCCGGCATCTGTCTTCTGGGTTCCGTTCCCCGTGATGTCGGGACGTACGGGGGACGGAATGGCGGGAAATTTGAAAATGACAAAAAGTGACATTCGCTAAAATCACATAGTATAACATTCCTGTATCAAACCATTTCACATACATGTTGTCCCGAGTGCTTTGTCCGGCGCCCTGCCTGCATTTTTACTGTTCTTTCTGCCTGGAAACTGAGAAACGTCCATGGCGTCCAAAAAGCGTCCCTTTAGGTCAAAAGAGGTTTTAGACCGGCTAGAGAACAGCGATAGTAAATCAGAACCACTTGCAGAATTGAGTGATAATGATTCGTGGGGGAAATTCGTCAGACACTGAAAATGATTCTGCAACTTTGCTCAGCGATGTGCGAACTTGGCGCTATATTTCAAATTTCACTGTTTTTGGTTTGATTATATTATTGAATTAAATTTATTATTATTATATTATTAGTTTTTATGGTTATTTATTAAATTATATTTTATGATTTCATGTTTCAAGTTTTATCATACCCGGGATGTTTACTAGACTCTTGTTCGGACAGATTTCAGGGAGTTATTCCTAAAAATGACAGGCCTACAATAAAAAACTACATATTTCCATGCAAAAAAAATGTACCGCTTTGAGCACAGAAATACTGACATAATCAGACCTCTAGGGAGGTTAAATGAATGGGTTTTCATTTGCCATGCGACTCTGTGTTTCACCAGTGTGAAACTGCAACCTGTTCTGTGGTATACACTTTCTTTATTTTAGTCAATAAAGTTGATTAAAAATGTCAAAAGGTTGAAATGAAGTTAACACAATAAAAGCCTGTATGAGATTTTAGGGATCAGGCGTGGATCTGATTTCAAGTTTTCTGATACACAGTCTTAAAAAATGGATGTATTCTATGAGTTGGACATTAGATCTGCATCTATAAAACGGAATAATTATCCTTCCGGAGGACAAGTCTTCTACAAGGCCGAGTTCCATTCTTCCTAATGGAGTCCAGTGGAAAGAGGGCTGTTAATATTTAATAGCACTAATGTACTCCTAGTGCACTCTACCATAAGCAGTCAGATGACCATTTCCTTTACAGCAATGAATTTAAAACAGTGAAGAGTCCGTATAAAGGAGAACTCCGCAGAGGGCTGTGCATCAGATCTAAAGGTGGCCATACACGGCTTGATTATCTTTTTCAGCGGCAAGAATCTCCATGATCAGCTAATGTATTCAAGCAGCTGCAACACCCACCAGCTGTCTGAATACAGCGGGTCTGAATTTTGTTTAGCTGATGATTTTTCCACCTGGATCTTTACCTTGTTTACGCCGGCAGCACACAAATGTGCGGCCATCCAGTTTCTGGACCTTGATGCCAAGCGGCCGCACATTTGTGTGCAATTAAAAAACAAATGTGCTGAAAGCGCGCACATGTCCGGTACTCACGGAAAGGTCCTGGTCTGATCTTTCGATCTGGACCTTTCCCGATCATGTGACCACCATGATGACTTGTCACAGCGGTCACATGATCCCTAAACCCCGTCCCGTCTCCCGGCTTCTGAAACTCTTAAAGGGCCGGGAGGCATCGGCGGGAAGGGGTTAAAGCAGAATTAAACTCAACATTGATTATTTTTAATCCCGCATGCCGCTAGCATTAGTAAATAGATGGGAAGTTATATTATACTGACTTGTTTTGGCTTTTTTTTTTTTTTACATTTTTTCAGTTGCTTCCTGGTTTCTTGCCTAGGCCAAAATGATGGCAAACATCCCAGGAGCCTTCATGGCATTTTCTTTCTTTCTTTCATCTGGAGGAGGGACTTTGTTAGCTAAACACACCTTTTTGCTTAGCATGCAAGGAAGAGTTACAACCTCGAAGCGCGCCAGCCACCAGCTATCTAGAGGTCTGCAGTCCCCCACCAGACCTCCTTCAGGGTTTTTTTTACCACATTTCATCCTTTGTGACATGCTTTTCATTTGATTTTATTTCTCTTCTGAGTATTTTACTATTTATAAATAAATCTAATTTTTAATTAATATAATTAATGCACTAGGCCTGTGCACCCTCTTTTTGTTTCCTATATACATGCTTAGCGTGCATGCCTGAACTAAGGGCAGATGGATTCCAGGAAGTAAATGCTACATGAATCATCTGCCCTTACTCAAGATGGTCGTGGCTAGAAATTCTAGGAGGGATGGAGGCATGGATGGATATGTGAGTTTGCCTTGAATAATAAAAATGAATTAAAGTGTTTGTAAACCTCAGACATGAAATATGAACAAAGCATATCCCTCTGTAGTGTGTAATTGTCTCAGTCCAGAGCCCTAAATGTAATTTCTGTCTGCTGCCTTGTTTTTCTGGTATCTGTGTGAATCACTTTTGACAAGCTTTCCTGACACCAAGAGGAAAATGGTGACTGGGGAGGGACTTCCAGCAGGTTGACAGCCTCAGCTCCGTTCCTGTTAGCTGTGTGGAGGGGGAGGGGGGGGATGTATCCCTTCCCTCCCCTCCCCTCCAATCAGCTCTCACTGACCTCTGCAGTGTGTAATTTGACCCCCCCTTTTATTTTTTCTGAACTCTCAGACAAGCTTTAAAAATCCAGCACTTTGAATGGATATATAGAAGAGAACACTGCAGATAAACAGTGATTTGTTTAATTTCAGTCACATTTCAGTCATTTCAGTCACTTCACTTCACTTGGGTATATCTGAGGGTTTACAACAACTTTAACCTCTTCACGCCGCCAGCACACAAATGTGCGGCCTCCTGGGGCCTGGGCCTAGACCCCGAGTGGCCGCACATTTGCGTGCAATTAACAAAAAACATATGTGCTGAGAGCGTGCACCCTGCGCTCTCCCAGCACACATGTCCAGTACTCCCGGAAAGGTCCCAGTCTGATCTTTCGATCGGGACTTTTCCTGATTATGCGACCGCAGTGATGACGCGTCACGGCGGTCACATGATCCCTAAACCCCGCCCCGTCCATCCCGCCTTTCAGCTTCTGAAACTCTTAAAGGGCCGGGAGGCGCCGGCCGGAAGGGGTTAAACCGTGTTTTCAGTTTGTGGTGTTTAGATACAGTTGCGTTCCATTTTAAATCAACTTTTGTTGAGCCGGGTAGTACTTGCACTAAAAATTGCAGAAAATCGCAGACGCAAAGTCCTAAGCCTGAAATCCCAACTCTAGAAATCTCAAACGTTCACCTTTGCAGTGGCGCCCCCCTGTACTGCAAATTGGTAAATGCTCATGTCTAGGAGGGGTACAGTGCTGGCAGTATTACTTACCTGTCTTCCCGCTCCAGCCAGCACCGGTGCTCTCCTCTTTTTGAAGCTCGGGTCTGTGGGTGGAGCCTCTGTCATCACATTGGCGCTGATTGTGCACTGTGGAGGCTGCAGTGCAACTATGGTAGGTCTCAACTTACAAAGGTGTAGCTGTGGCAGGGGCGGACTGACAACTCATGAGGCCCCTGTGTCGTTGCCCAAACTCAAAAATCCTATGAAAAAGGTACCAGGGGCATCTCATGGGGCCCCCTACTGACCCCGGGCCCTCGGGCAGTGCCCGAGTTTCCATATGGTCAGTCCGCCCCTGAGCTGTGGGTAGACCGGTTGCAACACTGGAGGGACCCTGTTGGAACCAGAAATAACATAATTACTCCTAATTCCTTTGCCTCTAGACATAATCAGCATTTAATCCTTGCAGTGTGGGGGTGGGTTCTTCAATATTCCTGGAGTTGGGCTGTACACACTGACAGTATAGGCACAGATGACAGATCGCATCGGGGAACCCGCTGTAAAAACATCTCGTTTGCCCTCCCAGCTTCATAAATTTATCACAAAAATAACATATAGAGATCTGAACAGCGCTTTCATTACAAACTGCAGAAAAGTTTGCGTAGAGTAATAAACATTTTCCGTGACAAGAATCTTCCGATCAGCTGTTGACAAGTGATGGATTATATGGAAGTTATATCTCATGCTCCGTTCTCAATTACTTCCTTGTGGCAGCGTACCTGGCTTCAACAATAACTCCCTGCTGACGGGAGAGCTCTACCTGTGACTCTGCAGGGTGCGTGTCAGACTGCTGCAAAGGATTCATTCTACAGCATACTGGCAGGTGACAGGCTTCTCCTCTTAGGCTGTGGCCCCTTTTTTGCAGTTTTCACTTAAAGCGGTAGTAAAATGCAAAAAAAAATTTAAATCTAAAAAAATCTTCTCCCTGCAAGTTAAAGCGGAGTTCCACTCACGATGTCAAAAAAGTCAGCAGCTACAAAAACTGTAGCTGCTGACTTTTAAAAAACAGCCACTTACCTGTCCCTCGGTTACGTGGTGTGTCCCCTGCAGACCGTTTCACCGGCCGTCCTGTATTCCAGGAGGCCGGCATCTTCAGTGTGGGAACCCGGCTGTGATAGCTTGCGGCTTCACAGCGGGGTGTCCACTGCGCATGCTCGAGTAGCGCTACACTTCATGAATGGTCCTGTAGTCTTCTGGGACCTGTCACGTGTCCTAAAAGACTACAGGGAGGGAGGACACCTTCCACTAGGCGACTGGAAGTGGGTACCTGTCAAATTCGGGTACCTACACCCCCAAAAGGTGCCAATCCTTAATGGGGAGCGGGGGAGCAGTCCTTAAAGCAGAACTTCCCCTTTTGGGTGGCGCTCCACTTGAATCACCTCCCGTCCGGCCGTTGTATATAAACGGCCGGACGGTGGCAGTGCAATGTCCGGTGGCCGTTTATAAACTTTTGTAAAAAAACACTTTTTTTCAAAATTTCTAAATAAAAATGTAAAAAAAAAATCATTTTTGCTTATAAACTAATTTAGGTTATTTTTTTTTTTTTTTTTACTAAAAAGATAACTGAATAAATTTTGGCCAAGATTTATGATGAAATCTTATTTATTTGCAAAATTTCTTAAGAAAACCACTCAAATCAAAGTTTTGGACTTTTTCATTTATATAGCAAAAAAAAAAAAAAAAAATCCCAGTGGTGAATAAATACCACCAAAATAAAGCTTTATCTGTCTAAAAAAATTGCTAAATTCATATGGGTACAGTGTTGCATGACCGCGTAATTGTCATTCAAAGTGTAATAGCGCTGAAAGCTGAAAATTGGCCTGGGCAGGAAGGGGGGAAAAGTGTCCGGACTGGAAGTGGTTAAGAACAGAATGTAGTAGTATGTATGGCATACTAACACATTATGAAAGACTTACCTGAATACGAAGGCCTCCAGAGGGGCGCTGTCTTGGTTCCCCGGGGCTTCCATTAGGGTTGCCACCTCATCCCTTTAAACCCTGAACACATATTAATTATATGGGGTCCATGGCTGATTAAGGTGGTAATTAAACTCTCTTAGCCCGGGTACTTATACATGCGGTGCGTTATATGACGTGATTCATACAAGAACCGCACCGAATTCCTGTGCAATTCACATGCGATTTGTGTGCGGTGCGATCGGAGCCGTAATTTTGTATAAATCTAATCACACCGCACCCGCACCAAAAACATGCAGGACCCTTGTTTTGGTCTGCACTAGAATCGGATCGCATGGGTATTCGCACCTATACGATCCGATTCTTTCATCGCACCGCCTTTTGCGTACCACTTTCGGGGTGTTGTTAACCTATACAACCGCAGCGGTTCACATGAACGGGGTGCGATTCTGATGTGGTGCGGCGCACTGAACGGTCGAGGCTCCCGTGCATATCGCTGGATCGAGATGGGCTCAGGTGAGTATTAGTGGGGGGCTGTGGGGGAGTTTTTTTTTTACCTTCATGCAAAGAATGCTTCAAAAACCTTCAGCCTTTACAACCCACTATAACGCATGCGGTGAGGAGGCAGCACAGCCCCCCTCAACTCCTGTCAAATGCTCTCTGAAGAGCAATCTGCACGCGGTGAGCTGTGTCTACTCACTGGGCAATAGGTGTCACAGAATTCAAGGCAGTAAATGTGTTGATCTTCATAAAGTAAGTTTATAAACTTCAAGATTGTTCAGAGTAATAGGAGTTGTCTATAAATAGTTCAAATACAATGTGGAATTGAATGTATGATTTTACATTTTGACCAATTAGATTTTACTACATTTCTGGCCGTTCATCTTGGGATGGTAGACGTCTGTCCTTGTGATATCGCTGAGCATCCCAGCAGCTTCCCTGTAACTTTCCCTTCCTCCCTCTCCTTATGTAATTGCTTTATAATGTGTCGTAAAACATTAGCTGCTCGCAACTATTAGCGTTTTACAATTGTTTTGCATCATCTTTTACGCTGCTTTCATGGCCATATATTTTACAAGTGTCTTTATGACTATTTACATTACACATAATACAGTTACATTGGTGCAGGCCGAGCTGGTTAGTAACTAATGATACAATGAAACCGTTTGACACAATTATTATCTTTGTTAGTCAGATGATGAACTCCATGGAGCAATTAAGGCTCAAATCTAGGAAAAACTCAAACTTTCCTTATTGTGCCCCTCTCCCCCGCAAGAGTAGATGCTAGTTTTTGCCACCTTTAAATTGGTATTAAAGTGTTACTAAACCCAGGACCCTGCATTCTCTATATCCGCTCTCCCCGGACCCTGCATTTACTATATCCGCTCTCCCCGGACCCTGCATTCACTATATCTGCTCTCCCCGGACCCTGCATTCACTATATCTGCTCTCCCCGGACCCTGCATTCACTATATCTGCTCTCCCCGGACCCCGCATTCACTATATCTGCTCTCCCCGGACCCTGCATTCACTATATCTGATCACCCAGGTCCCTGCATTCACTATATCCGCTCTCCCCGGACCCTGCATTCACTATATCTGCTCTCCCCGGACCCTGCATTCACTATATCTGGTCTCCCCGGACCCTGCATTCACTATATCTGATCACCCAGGTCCCTGCATTCACTATATCCGCTCTCCCCGGACCCTGCATTCACTATATCTGGTCTCCCCGGACCCTGCATTCACTATATCTGGTCTCCCCGGACCCTGCATTCACTATATCTGGTCTCCCCGGACCCTGCATTCACTATATCCGCTCTCCCCGGACCCTGCATTCACTATATCCGCTCTCCCCGGACGCTGCATTCACTATATCCGCTCTCCCCGGACCCTGCATTCACTATATCCGCTCTCCCAGGTCCCTGCATTCACTATATCCGCTCTCCCCGGACCCTGCATTCACTATATCTGGTCTCCCCGGACCCTGCATTCACTATATCTGGTCTCCCCGGACCCTGCATTCACTATATCCGCTCTCCCCGGACCCTGCATTCACTATATCCGGTCTCCCCGGACCCTGCATTCACTATATCCGGTCTCCCCGGACCCTGCATTCACTATATCCGGTCTCTCCGGACCCTGCATTCACTATATCCGCTCTCCCCGGACCCTGCATTCGCTATATCCGCTCTCCCAGGACCCCGCATTCGCTATATCCGCTCTCCCCGGACCCTGCATTCGCTATATCCGCTCTCCCCGGACCCCGCATTTGCTATATCCGCTCTCCCCGGACCCCGCATTCGCTATATCCGCTCTCCCCGGACCCCGCATTCGCTATATCCGCTCTCCCCGGACCCCGCATTCGCTATATCCGCTCTCCCCGGACCCTGCATTGGCTATATCCGCTCTCCCCGGACCCTGCATTTGCTATATCCGCTCTCCCCGGACCCTGCATTCGCTATACCCACTCTCTTTGGACCGCTCATTCGCTATATCTGGTCTCCCACAGTACACAGAACATCTAAATGCAATTATTTTAGTAAATATAGACTGCTAAATACCTTTTCCCATCAGCAGTATTTAGCAGTCTTGTGACCTCTACCAGTGCCCGGAAGACCACTGGCTAATCTTGTAGGATACATTTTCATTCTCCTTTGACTGTCCTATGAGGCTGCATAACCCCTGGCCTTCTGTCTTAGCTTCCACAGTGAGTATAACAAGCATGCTTTACTGCATATACAGACTGATTTCACTGTTGTGGGTTTAGTAACACTTTAAAGTAAAAAATGTAAAATCTGCTGTTTGGCAGGGTATTCATTACAGAAGACACTTTAGTGGTCTCTTGAGTCATAAATGCCTCTCTCACCCTGTCAGCGTTAATATAATCTGAACAATCTCCTAGAATGTTCTCCTAGATTGTAAGCTCCAAGGAGCAGGGCCCTCGATCCCCTCATGTTTTGCATTGTATTGGTATTGTTCTGTCACATGTTCTGTCCCCCTTTGTAATGTACAGCGCTGAGCGAACCATTGGTGCTTTATAAATACTGTATAATAATAATAATAACTGCACACAGCTCAGACCACATTTACATGACCCTCTCTGTGGCATGATCAGGTCACTCCCATGTGCATGCGTGGGAGTGATGTCATCACGCCTGGCCATTCAAATGTCTGGAGAGGAAACCCAGAAAGAAAATTGGGTGTAGATGGAGGCACCTGGGACCAGCTGGAGGAGTGCGCACAGCGCAGTACTGGAGGTCTTAGTTCAGGGGTGTTTAAACTATCGCCCTCCAGGTGTTGAGGAATTGCAAGTCCCATGAGGCCTTGCAAGACTGACATCCACAGGCAAGACACCCAGAGGCAGAGGCATGATGGGACTTGTAGTACTTCAACAGCTGCAGGGCCATAGTTTGGACACCCCTGTCTTAGTTTGACAAGCAAGTCTGTTGTAATGCACTAATATGCAGTGTATAAGCTACCTGGGGGACCATTTAATTTAAAAAGTTTAAAGCCTAATTCCAGGCAAAAAAAAGTACGTTTTCCCATGCAGGGGGGCTTTACCCGCAATGCAGGGGTAATTGCTTGTTTTTGTCTAGGGGAAGCAGAAAGGAGATACTTACCTGATCCTCCCCACACAAGACCGGTCCCTGCAGGTTCCCCCTTCCCAGTCTAGTGGTGTTTAGCAGTGGACTGTTCCTGAGCCCATAGACCTCCTCTGGATGTGAAGACAGCAGGAACAGTCCAATCCATTATGCTCAATCCGCAGATCCGATCCATTCTGCAGGGATCGTCAGAGGGGGTGTCACCAAGTGTTACCGCACCGGGTGACACCAACCCTAGGGGCGCGTCTGGCCACCACGTCTGAGGACTGGCGAGTTGCAATATGTAACATCCTGGGTTTAGCCACGCTTTAAACCAAAATCCTGCCCTTCCATTAGACCTGAGCTCCTCTTTAAACCAGGGTGGATTTGATGTAAATCCCTAGTCAGTAAGGCTTGATGTAAATCCTAGTTTTCTACATAAAGACTAATTCTTGCTGGTATAACTTTAATATACAAGTAGATGAAGATTTTTAGAATAATAACTTTTCATATTAGTTTTTTATCCCCAGTTTAATAGGTTAATCATTCATATTTGGACAACTTTTCTGTTGTACTTAGGAAGGAGAAAAATAATCATTACCTTAATAATAACAACTTAAATAGATTTATTCATCTGAAACAATAACATTCCAGCATATGTGATTTGCTTAAACATCCATGTTTGGAACTAATTTGGCTAAACAAAATCTATATATTTGAAGAAACTTAGACTGTCAGCCCCTTCCTCCTCACACTTAGTTCACTTTCTTCTTGTGCAGATCTATTCCACTCCAAACAATCAGAAAAAAGTTGTTTCTATTCTATTCACTGAACTTCTTGAAACTTCGCACTGAAGGGGCTGATTCTGTATTCATAGGTTTGTAGAAGTTAGGATGAAGGTCTTTTTCTTAACTCTGTTCATGTTATAACATTTTTGCTGTGAAGAAGAGGCATGTGATCTCCGCTGAGTCAAATTCAGTTTTGAGAACTGCAAAAGTAAACCAACATCTGTGATAATATCTTGTAGGCAGAGAAACTGCCCAATAATCGTACAAAAACCTCTGGAAGAGCATGACATTGTGAATGGATTCATGGAATTTATTTACCAAAAAAATGAAACATATACAGCCTTATTCTACATAATTAAAAAACTAATCTTTATTTCATGATGGAATAACCTTTGGATGGTAATATATTTTCCTCAAAAAGCATTTTATTTAAAAAAAATCCGATTTAAATAAAACAAATCCGATTTAAATAAAAAAAATCCGATTTTTTTTTTTTTGATTTTTTTAAAAAAATCATGGATTTTTATCCACCCTGCTTTAAACCAAAGAGGAAAGAAAATGTAAACCTCAGTTGATTGGGAATCCTCCTCATTACAGGAATACATTTATTCCTTTGCTGGTCCCATAAATGCTGATTTGTATTAGGCCTTCTATGGCTGACAGCTGGCCGAACTTAATGGATTAGGAAGGATCGGTCAGAGCTGCCTCCCAGATGTCTCCGCGGGGCTGGTAGGTTCCTGCTTCTCCCTGAGTGACGCCCAATAAATTTTTAATGCTCCGAATGTCTCTTTTGTAAATGTCATCGTCCGTGCCTGCCATGTCCATCTTTTCTGGCTGGTGAGAGGTTAACTGCAGCTTCCCGGGAAGTCAGTAGAACAGGAAAAGGAAGCAATCACTTCAGCAGCTGACAACCTCTGACCTCCATTGTTTAACAGGCCTCATAGGTCAGCTCTGCACTCCATGGACTGGGGAGAGGGAGGTGAGCCCAGTGCATGGCTCTCCTTGGTTTGCTCTCAGCGGGAGACTTGTAAAATGTTGTAAAGAAAAATATTTGTGTGTTTTTTATGCTCTCTAAATGATTTCCCCTGCCAAGAATAGCAGTCATCTCACACATACACATGTACCCGCAATTGTTTCATCTTCTGGGGTTATGTTTTATGCTTGTTATCTTTTTAAAGGGATATTCAGTTTTAGATTTTCTATTTAATTTATCCGTAATTGATTCTAAAGGCTGAAGATTTTACCTTCATGTATGCATGAAGGTAAAAAATCTTCAGTATGCAGCTTCCCTGCAGCACCCCTCCCCCAAATACTTAAACGAGCCCAATCGCAATCCAGCGATGTGCATGAGAGCCCACTCCTGGGTCTCTGCCTCCTCATTGGCTGAGAGACAGCATTGGCTCCCATAGCTGTCACTCACAACCAGTGAGGAGGGAGCAGTGGCAGAGCCAAGCCCCGTTCTGTGTGTCTTTTGGACACACAGTGCAGAACTCAGATGCAAGCACACATGAGTGCAGCTTGCTATGGGAGCACTCTAAGAGGACACCAGGAGCACCGGTGGGGTGGGAGGAGGCCAAGAAGAGGAGGATAGGGGCCTCTCTGTGGAAAACCATTACACAAAGCAGGTAAGTATAACATGTTTAAGTAAAAAAAAAAACACAAAAAAAAAAAACTACCTTTAATATCACTTTAACTTCTTACTGCCCAGCCCCAGGGTCCCATTATTGGAGCCTTGTGTGCCTAGGGTGTGGGAAGGATTAGCCAAGCTGAGCTGTGACCGTGGATGCTTATTTGGCCATTGCAGCCCACCTTCATTACCGCCACCCATGTGCATTACATGGGCGCCAGGAAGGTAAAGTATGGTGGCTTTATTTTCACTTGGTGATCCAGCCAGTAAGTCTGTTGTTTTTCAACAGAATAAGCTGCTCTGCAGTTGTAGCAGTTAGAGGGTTGTGACAAACCATTTGCCACTGCCGGGTGCTTACAATGATCAGATTTTATTTTTTTTTTAAGTAAAATCCTTACCCTTTGGCGCTATATAAATATTGTATAATAATAATAATAATAATATCCGAAGAGGAACAAAACTGTTTGAAAGTTACTGCTTATAAATTATTGGTTGGAGTTTAGCTTTAATCTGTTAGTGCTTTTAAATCTGCTAATACATTTAGCATTCCCTTCCCCCCAGGCTGTCAATGCTGCTGTCCAAAGTTGTCTTTGTTGCTTCCTCATGCAGAGTGGGGGCGCTCCAATTCTTGAGGTGTGCTACATATCACTAGGTGCAAACAAGGGGAAAAAAGCCTAAAAAGAACACCACACAACAACCACATCTAATGATTGGTGCTACTCTGCAATATATTGCATGCTTGGTTTTGGATTGGTTAATACTACTTTTAGAATAATTTCAAAGATCCACATCTACACCCATTTCCTATATGCCGGTGTCTACAGTTTATTTTGATCTCTCAACCTCCTTTGTTGCCACCTATTCAGATGCATTGAAAGCAGAGAGTATGTGTGATGAAGACTGAGGAGCCTGGGTAAAAGAACACATTCTAAGAATCCCTTTAGATGAACATATTCCTCCCTGCTGGCCACAGGATGGTGCAGACTTTAGTTGTGCTGATCAACTGCTTGATTACTGTTCAATAGGCAGGTCAGGTAGAATATAATCAGGCAACTGATAGGCTGACTGAATAGCTAATTCACTCTATACCGTGCAGCGACCATCTCCCTCCCTGGAACATGCATATCTAAGGGGAGCCTGAGGGGATGTTCTTTCACTTGTAGTCAGCAGAAAGTTAATGTATCACTCCCCCTGCTGGCTGTTATGGTTATCTCATGAGGCTACTGGAGCAAGGCTGATGTCATTCTTGCCTAGGTGAGAATGTTTTGGGGTGGTGGAATGAAAGTCTCCCCCACCTGCAGCTTGATTCCTCCAGGTTCTTATTCTTGCAGCTGCCCCAGTGATGACATGCATGAGTTGCTGCACATATTTAGAATGGCGGCTGGAAAACCAGAAGAGGCAGATGGCCCTTCTGATGACGTGGCACATGTGCAGCAGAGTACTCCATGCCTCCTGGGATGCGTGACATGGGTATCCCAGGAGGCTGCGGGCAACGAAAATCACCATCATATCTAGGCAAGGGAGTGCGGCAAAAAATGTATTGGGAAAAAAAAGGTAAAAATATCCATTATGATAGAGGAGAAGGGTAGGAGGGGAATGAGGGAGGGCGGGTGGGGCAGGTTAACGTGTGCTTTGCCCCAGGTTCACAGCTAAGCGGTTTCCGCAGTGTTTTGCAGAAACGCAGTACAGTCCATTTTACATGGTTTCCTATGGGAAACGTTCATATCTCCGCGTTTTTTCATCAGGTGCATTTTTTTGGAAAGGGTCAGGGACTTTTTTAAACGCAAAAAGTAGCGTTTTTGGTTCTATAGACTTCAATGGAAATGCTGCAGAAAAGCATATAGTGCGTTTTGCGTTTTAAATCTGCCTAGCAACAAGAAAACAACCTAAAAACGCGTCAAACACGTGCAAAGTTGCACTGCAGAAACGGATCAAAATGCAAACGGCATAGGTGTGAACCTTGCCTTAAGTGGTTTTCTATGTGTAGCGATTTAGATGCTGCACAATGCTGCCATTTTCCTTGTACACTGTCACGTAACATCATCTTACCCCAGGTTCACACCTAAACATTTTCCCGCAGCATTTGCAGAAACGCATTACAGTCCATTTAACATGATTTCGTATGGGACATGCTCATATGTCTGCGTTCTCACCCGCTGCGTTTTTTGGAAAGGGTCAGGGACTTTTTTGAAAGCGAAAAGTTGCGTTTTTGGTTCTATAGACCTCAATAGAAACACTGCAGAAAAGCATGTAGTGCATTTTTACAGCGTTTTTTGTTTTAAATCTGCCAAGCAACAAGAAAAAAAATAATGAAAAACACAATGCAGCAAAAACATAACGCAGTGCAGAAACGGCTCAAAAGCAACCTGCATAGGTGGGAACCTAGCCATAGTGTTTAGTAGTTATGGGGCATTTCAGGGGGGAGATAACATTCAAAAACCATCCTGTTTGCCTTGTGGATGCAAGGTCTAATGGAGACATTAGACTACAAGCACCTTGTCCCTCCTCCCATGCTCGTCTCCAGGACTTCTCCAGAGCTTCCCCTATCCTCTGGAACTTTTTACCCCAATTTATCAGACTTTCTCCTACTCTGCTCACTTTTAGGCGATCTCTGAAAATTTCTTTCGTCAGGGAAGCCTATCCTGCCCTCAGCTAATAATGGAATCTTCTATTCCTCCTACCAGTCCATCCCCCACAGTTACTACCTTTTGTACCACTAGCCCCTCTGTGACTGAAGTCACTTTGGGGGGGGGCCCATGGAACCCAGCTCACTTTGGAGAGGTGGGGAGACCCCTGTCTCAGTTCCCCATATCCCTCTTATGTGTAAATCCCCCTGTGCCTGTTAGGGGTACAGGGTGATCTGTCCTAATATTGGGGTGGGGGGGTTGTTGATTGTTTGGTGTTATGTGGCTGCATCCCATTGTTCTATTGTGTGTCTGGCTTGGGAGCAAACTATTATGAGATGTATGTGTTTATGTGTATTGGCTTGGTGGGGGGTGTCTCCAGCAGCCCTCCCTCCTGATGGGACTGTCTGTTGGTGTGTCTCTTGTTACTAAATATAGATTGCCCCACCCTGTGTCATTAAGCAGGGAGGGGGGGGGGATTGTCCCTTGAGTGTATATATCTTGTATCTGTGTTATAATCTAGTCCACTCCTGGTTTACTTCAAGATGGGTGTCGTCTAGTCTTGTATGATCGGCTGTGGTGTCGGTGTTCGGACAGGGAAGTGGTATTCTAAAAGAAGTACCCAAGCGCAGTCTGGGTCGGTTCAGTTACACCCTCCCTCTTAGATTGTAAGCTCCAAGGATCAGGGCCCTCCTATCCCTCTTGTATTGAACTGTATTGTTGCTGTATTGTCTCCCGTTATATTGTAAAGCGCTGAGCAAACTGTTGGCGCTATATAAATCCTGTATAATAATAAATAAATCCTGTATAATAATATCTAAATCCTGTATAATAATATATAAATCCTGTATAAAGCACCTTTACATGACTGGATTGGGAATGTCCCTGCCCTGTAAAATTCAGATTTTTTTTTTTGTAACAAATGATAAATAATATAAATCTGTTTGGTCCGCTTACAGTAGTCCCGTCCTCATACATCTAACAAGATAAAGACAATAGCCGGGTTTTGTAGGCTACGTACGCCGCTGTCTGATACATCTGGAGGCCGCAGGTTGCCGGTGCCAGATTTAGCTCTCAGAATTGTTGCGGCTTATTAAACGGCATATTACAGCCTTCATGCGGCGGCTATTAGATTAATGGCGCTCCTGATTAAATTGTGCATGGCTATGATAAGCTGCAACGGCGCAGAGTTTGATTCCCTCTTAATGATCGGTGATGGATTGTCTCCTCGCCGATGTGACTGGCACTGCACTGCACAGCCACACTGTATTTCATCCAAAGGGGATGTAGTGTCCGTGGGAGGAAATTCCTGATTTCAGGATCTGCTCTGTGGCATAATAGCCAGGAAGGAGAGGAAGCCACAACCCCCGTGAAAAGCCAACGTGCAGCTGCAGCCCAGGGAGCAAACAGGATGCTGACATGTGTCACAAGGAAGTGCCTATATATCTCTCTGCATCAAATGGATCAGATCGTTGTGATGTACAGGATAAGGGTCTGATAATGTATGGACGGGACGTTTGTATTCTTCCTTGTTGGGGCATTGGTGATTTCATGGTTTTTTTTGGTGGAAACGGTCATTAATAGGCAACATAAATGAACAAGTAACCGTTGAACTCAAGGAAATCTGAGTACATACGGTTATATCCATATATATATTTGGACACAGGCACAATTCTCAGACTTTTGGCTCTGTATGCCACCAGAATCAATTTAAAACTAAACAATCCAAATGAATTTGAAGTGCAGACTTTCAGCTTTAATTCAAGGGGTTGAACATAAATATCAAGTACAAATTTTAGGAACTGCAACCATTTTTATACACAGTCCCTCCATTTTCAGGGGCTCAAATGTAATTGGACAAATGAATATAATCAGAAATGAAAGGTTCATTTTTAATATTTTGTTGAGAATCCTTTACTGGCAATGACTGCCTGAAGTCTGGAACCCATGGACATTACCAAAGACTGGGTTTCCTCCTTTCTGATGCTTTGCCTGAAGTCTGGAACCCATGGACATTACCAAAGACTGGGTTTCCTCCTTTCTGATGCTTTGCCTGAAATCTGCAACCCACGGACATTACCAAAGACTGGGTTTCCTCCTTTCTGATGCTTCGCCTGAAGTCTGGAACCCATGGACATTACCGAAGACAGGGTTTCCTCCTTTCTGATGCTTTGCCTGAAGTCTGCAACCCATGGACATTACCAAAGACTGGGTTTCCTCCTTTCTGACGCTTTGCCTGAAGTCTGGAACCCATGGACATTACCAAAGACTAGGTTTCCTCCTTTCCGATGCTTTGCCTGAAGTCTGGAACCCACGGACATTACCAAAGACTAGGTTTCCTCCTTTCTGATGCTTTGCCAGGCTCTAACTGCATCTGTCTTCAGTTGTTCTTTGTTTGTGGGTCTTTCTGCCTTTAGCTTTGCCTTCAGCAAGTGAAATGCATGCTCAGTTCGGTTGAGATCAGGTGATTGACTCGGCCATTGCAGAATATTCCACTTCTTTTCCTTCAAAAGCTCCTGGGTTGCTTTTGCAGTGTGTTTTGGATCATTGTCCATCTGTACTGTGAAGCGCTGTCCAATCAACTTTGCTGCATTTGGCTGAATCTGGGCTGACAGTATATCTGTAAACACTGCAGAATCCATCCGGCTGCTTCTGTCACTTCATCAATAAACACCAATGACCCAGTGCCACTGGAAGCCATGCATGTCTATGCCGTCACACTGCCTCCACCATGTTTTACAGATGACGTTGTGTGCTTTGGATCATGAACTGTTCCAAGCCTTCTCCACACTTTTTTCTTCCCGTCATTCTGGTACAGATTAATCTTAGTTTCATCTACCAAAGAATGCTTTTCCAGAACTGGTCTGGCTTTTTTAGATGTTTTTTGGCAAAGTCTAATCTGGCTTTTCTATTCTTCAGGCATATGAATGGTTTGCACCTTGTGGTGAACCCTCTGTATTTGCTCTCGTGAAGTCTTCTCTTGATTATATACTTTCACAATGATACGCCCACCTCCTGGAGAGTGTCCTTCACTTGTCTGGATGTTGTGAATGGGGTTTTTTTTAACCATAGAAATGATCCTGCGATCATCCACCACTGTTGTTTTCCGTGGACGTCCATGCCTTTTTATGTTGCTGAGCTCACCAGTGCATTCTTCTTTCCTCAGAATGTACTAAACTGTTGATCTGGCCACTCCTAATGTTGCTGCGATCTCTCTGATGGATTTGTTTTGTTTTTGAAGCTTTACAATGGCCTGTTTCACTTGCACGGACAGCTCCTTTTGAAAGCATGTTGTAGGTTCACAGCAATAGATTCCAAATGCAAATACTACACTTAGAATCAACTCCAGACCTTTTACCTGCTTAATGGATGAAGAAATAACAAAAGAGTAGCCCACACCTGGCCATGAAACAGCTTTTGATTCAATTGTCCAATTACTTTTGATCCCTTGAAAAAGGGGGGATGGCTACTCTTAAGAGCTGTAATTCCTAAACCCTTTCTCCATGTACATGCCCTCAAATTAAACCCGAGAGTGTGCACTTTCAGCCCATATCCATTATAGAACTATAGCTTGAATATGTTTTGGTAAATACCTGAAAAAAACTAAAATTGTGCCTGCGCCGTATATGTGAACCGGTTCTTGCATATACCCAGTGAAGTGACTGGCTTCAGGTGACACACAGAGATGAAACATCCTCCTACATAATGTTGTACCTGTTTATCTGCAGTATCTTTTTTCTACATCCATTCAAAGTCAGAAAATGGGCTGATAGCTGAAATTACACTCTTCAGAGCTCAGTGTGGAGATTTGAGAGCTGATTGGAGTAAAGGGACATCCCTCCTTTTCACACAGGAAAAAAGCTGAGGCTGTCAATCACATGCTGTGTGTTTGGAGGTTCCTCCCGTCACCTTTTTTCTCTTGGTGTCAGAGGAAGGAGGCAGCAGACAGAAATTACACTTGGTGCTCTGGAGTGAGACAAGTACATACTATAGAGGGATAGGCTTTGCTCATATTTCATGTCTGAAATTTCCAACCACTTTAAATATATTTAGTACTGTGATAAGTTCGCTATGTTAAAACATTAAATATTTTTTTTATTAAAGCTGAATTCTGGGAATATAAAAAAAAATACCCTGCATTGTAAGGCCCCATTCACATATCACGTAGCAGTAACGATTTTCAAAGCGCGATTCACTTGAATGGGCTGCCTTGTGTGCACTTGTCTTCCCAAAGAAGCTCCAGCTCCTTTTCGGGTGACAAGCTTCACATGATTTTTAGAGGCACGTTTTACAGCGGCTACCGCACGATCCTGTCACGAAAAAATCGCATCAGAATCGCATTGTGTTTCTGGTGGTTTTAAAGGACTATGAGAGCTGAGGCTGTCAATCACAAGCTGTGCCCTCCCTTGTCACCATTGCTCTCTTGGTGTCAGGAAAACTTGTCAGAAGTGACTCATGAAAATAGAGGAGGGAGGCAGCAGACATAAATGACACTTAGTGCTGTGGACTGAGACAAGTACATACTATAGAGGGATATGCTTTGTTCATATTTCATGTCTGAGGTTGACAACCACTTTAAGTGTAACATAGGCCCTTATTATCCCTCTTAGAGATCACAGTACTCCCCCTGACAATGCCTTCCGTGTTTTCTTTTCAGGACAGAACAGTCTTTTCATCAGACCTCATCAAGGGTTGCTATCTACTTCTTGGAGTGGGATGAAGGCCTTGGGCTGATAGCTATGTAAATCTTGGTGCCTATGCATTTCTTGACTGCGCATGCAAATATATGAAACCGATCCGCCCTTGCTGTATCTTTTGCCCCTAGTGACGTCCTGCAGAGTTACAATGTTGCCATCTGATCAGCAGGGGGAGACTGTTTAAATCCTTCCTCTTGCCTGCAGCAGAATGATGATATTATTATTATACAGGATTTATATCGCGCCAACAGTTTGCTCAGCGCTTTACAATATAACGGGAGACAATACAGCAACAACACAGTTCAATACAAGAGGGATAGGAGGGCCCTGATCCTGGGAGCTTACAATCTAGGAGATGACCTCATACCATCTCAAACAAAGTCATTTGTCTGGAGTTCCAATACTTCTTTTTAATGATGAAAGTTGGTGCTTTTTGGAAATTCGTACTGTAGCTGTATCTTGTGACTTGTCAGGAATTTAGCAAGGGAAAATGTCACCAGCACACCGAGGATCACCAATATGGGTCCAAAGGTTTTAACCTCCCTAGCGGTCTGATTATGTCAGTATTTCTGTGCTCAAAGCGGTACATTTTTTTGCATGGAAATGTGTATTTTTTTTTACTGTAGGCCTGTAATTTTTAGGAATAACTCACTGAAATCTGTCCAAACAAGAGTCTAGTAGACATCCCGGGTATGATAAAATTTGAAACACAAAATCATAAATTATAATTTAATAAATCATAAAAAATAATACTATAATAAATTTAATTCAATAATATAATCAAACCAAAAATACTGAAATGTGAAATATAGCGCCAAGTTCGCACATCGCTGAGCAAAGTCGCAGAATCGTTTTCAGTGTCTGATGAGGAATTTCCCCCACGAATCATTATCACTCAATTCTGCAAGTGGTTCTGATTTACTATCGCTGTTCTCTAGCTGGTCTAAAACCGCTTTTGACCTAAAGGGACGCTTTTTGGACGCCATGGACGTTTATCAGTTTCCAGGCAGAAAGAACAGTAAAAATGCAGGCAGGGCGCAGGACAAAGCACTCGGGACAAAATGTATGTGAAATGGTTTGATACAGGAATGTTATACTATGTGATTTTAGTGTATTGAGTGAATGTCACTTTGTCATTTTCAAATTTCCCGCCGTTACGTCCCCTGTACGTCCCAACATCGCAGGGAACGGAACCCAGAAGACAGATGCCAGCATCCACCGGAGGACATTACAGGGGACACTGCAGGAGGGACATTGCGGGAGCGCAGGACAAGGTAAGTGAGGAACAGAACCCGGAGCAGCACCGCATGGTAAGCCCGAGTGTAGCTCAGGGTTACCGCTTGTGGTACTGAAACTTTACCCCGAGCTACACTCGGGAATGCCGCCAGGGGGGTTACTGAACGATCACATAGTTACAGCAAGGCAACGTTTTGGAGTCTCGCAGGATCCCTTCATCAGGCATAAAGGGGTCCTATGAGACTCCGAAACGTTGCCTTGCTGTAACTATGTGATCGTTCATTAAAACCTTTGGACCCGTATTGGTGATCCTCGGTGTGCTGGTGACATTCTCCCTCGCTGATTCTGTTCGGTTCCAGCCGACAGTCGCTGCAGCACCCACTTATACACACAGCCATTTTTACGGCAGGAACGTGTGCGTTTGGATTGTACACTTGTCAGGAATTTATTCATGCAGACTTGAAAGGCAGAAAATGTTCCTGCTGGTAGCTGAGAAGACGTCTCTGGGACACTAACACTCCACCACCCTCTTTGTTTCCCCGAATCTGCCTGTGTACAGTACCTGGGTGTGTTTTCAAAGGCGCACATGTCAGATATTGACATTTAAAGAGCAGACTGACCAGCTGCTCCAGACACACCCAGACTGTAAGCAAGCCAAAGTCTGCCCTTTTCTCGTATTGACGGTTACTACAAGTAATGTCAGTAGGGCCTGTGTGTTCAGGAGCTCCAGATGATACATACAAACAAACACAGAGTATAAAGGGAACACTTCTCTTCCCACCTGAACAGCACCTGTCTCTTTATGTCCTGTGGCAGATGTGCGCACCTTGTAACCATTGCATGCTGCAGCTGGGGAGACATTGTCTGGCTCAAGACGAACTTGTCAGCAACAGTTTTCTTAAAGCGGAGCTCCGCTCACCCTGTCAAAAAATAAAAGTCAGCAGCTACAAAAACTGTAGCTGCCGACTTTTAAAAAACAGCCACTTACCTGTGCCTCGGTCCCGTGGTGTGTCCCCCGCAGCCCGTTTCACCGGCCGTCCTGTATTCCTGGAGGCCGGCATCTTCAGTGTGGGCACCCAGCTGTGATAGCTTGCGGCTTCACAGCGGGGTGTTCACTGCGCATGCGCAAGTTGCGCTGCGCTTCCTGAATGGTCCTGTAGTCTTCTGGGACCTGTCACTTGTCCCAAAAGACTACAGTGAGGGAGGACACCTTCCACTTCCGATCGCCTAGGTCAGGGGTCTGCAACCTTTAAGACATAAAGAGCCACTTGGACCCGTTTCCGAGAGGGAAAAAAGACTGGGAGCCGCAAAACCATTGCAACATTTAAAACAAATCCGACAATGCATATATTGCAAAAAGGGCTCTGGTCATGAAGGGGGTTTAAGGGCCCAGTAAGCAAAGGGTTAATCAGGGCCACAGTGTATCGTCATAATCACAATCATAGCCTCAGTGGTGGGCAACCTTTTTTTTTCAACTGAGCCAAATCTTGCCAAAACCACGATTGAAATTTATTTTGAGAGAAACATTTTTAAAACTGAAACTACATCCCCCATATAGTAATTCATCCCCCACAGTAATTCATCCCCCATATAGTAATTCATCCCCCATAGTAATTCATCCCCCATATAGTAATTCATCCCCCATAGTAATTCATCCCCCATAGTAATTCATCCCCCATAGTAATTCATCCCCCATATAGTAATTCATCCCCCATATAGTAATTCATCCCCCATAGTAATTCATCCCCCATATAGTAATTCATCCCCCATATTGTGTCAATTCACTTACCTTTGCTCCGCGTGTTCCTCTCGCCGTGTTCCCACGCCGTTCTGGTCTTCAGGGCGGACTGTGAAAGGAGAGGAGTTCGTCACGCTGCCCCGCCTACATCCTGACAGCCAATGTTTGCCAGCGGGCGCCCGGCACACAGAAGAGCTGCATGTGTAAAGAGCCGCGGCTTGCCGACCACTGAGCTACAGCAACCCTATTGCCTGTCACCTGGTGGGCAGTGTGCTCCGGAGCCGCAGCAAAGGTGAAAAAGAGCCGCGGGTTGCCGACACCCGGCCTAGGTGATCGGACCAGAAGTGGGTACCTGTCAAATTTGGGTACCTACACCTCCCAAAGGTGCCAATCCTTAATGGGGAGCAGTCCTTAAAGCAGAACTTCCCCTTTTGGGTGGAGCTCCGCTTAAACCACCTCCCACCCGGCCGTTGTATATAAACGACCGGACAGTGGCAGTGCAGGGTCGGTGGCAGTTTATAAACTTTTATAAGAAAAACACTTTTTTTTTCAAAATTTCAAAATAAAAATGTAAAAAAAAAATCACGTGTCCCGAAAGACTACAGGGAGGGAGGACACCCGTTTCCGATCGCCTAGGCGATCGGACCGGAAGTGGGAGCAGGTACCTGTCAGGTACCCGCCCCCCCCCCGCCCAAAAGGTGCCGATCCTTAATGGGGAGCGGGGGAGCAGTCCTTACAGCAGAACTTTCTCTTTTGGGTGGAGCTCCGCTTTAACAGAGCTAAACTCCACGGTACTTATCCCTTCTTCAGTGGTCCAGCGTTCCTCACCGGCCTCCTCTACCTGTTTTTTGTCTGAGTGCCAGGCTACAGTCACCTTCATTGTCCACCGCAGGATGATGTGTAGTCAGACAGGCGCAGCTCAGTACACATTCCAGAGAATACTGCAAGCAGGGTTCATGTACACGGGACATTTGGAAAACACTTCTTGAACGATGGAAACTGATTGCTGGTAAACGTAGGTTAAAAATTGTCTGTTTCGCCGCGTTTGCATACCGCGTTTATGCGCGTTTTTTAAGGATAACCTCAGGAAACCTTCCAAAATGCACTGAAAAATAGTAAACAATTACCTATTTCAGACATTTTGAGAGAAATAGAGCAGAAGCAGAGAGAGCAGTATGTGTTGAGATGACCTGTCTTTTCTGGTTGTATTCACTATGGATCCCATCATGAGCATAATGCCGCACGTTCTACCATTTTTTTCCTTCACATGAAACCTGGAACTGACTGCGCTGGTGTACCGGGTCCATTTGAATACATGGAAAACACTCTGCATGCATTTCTGATGATGAAAAAAGGCTCTGGACAGCATCTGGATATGAAATCGTTAAAAAACGCTTATATTTTTCGGTCCTTCCCCACCTGGAATTCTCTTCGGGAGTCCCGGGATGTCCCCCCGGCGGAATTTTTTCGATACCTTCAATTGCGGCACTGGCTGCTCTCGCTGCGGGGCACTTCTGCTTTCCCGTACCAGAAATCTGCCTTTGAACAGCTTTGCCAGCAGCGTCCGGGCGCTCCGGGCCTTATATCTCTTCTTTATGCAGCTCTGAACAGACGCTCGTCGCATACTTCTCTTTCCTATGTTGTTCAGTGGGAGTGCGACCCGGGAGTGGCTGTGGATCCGGAGGACTGGAATAAGGCCTGGTCACTCATAGCTAAATGCTCATTTAATACGACCACGCTGGAGGCAGCCTATAAAGTGTTGTTTCGTTGGTATTGGGTTCCGGCTCGTTTGGCCCGGGCTAACCCTGCCTGTAGTGATTGATGTTTTCGGGGTTGTGGCCATCGTGGAGATGTATTGCATATCTGGTGGTCATGCCCGAGACTGTTTTGTTTTTGGTCTCGTGTGTTTGGCCTCCTTTTCACCTTGTTCCATCTCTCCATACGCCGGGATGCTCGGTATGCTTTGCTTCATTGCCCCATACCGGGCCTCTTGGCTCACCAGCAGAAGTTGGCTTCCTATTTGTTTTTATTGGCCACTAGAACAATTGCTCAGGCCTGGAAGAGCCCGTTTGTCCCTCTTCAGGGGGTGCGAGACCGTATGACCACTGTGATGCTCAACGAACAGATGTCGAGTATCTGCAACGACTCCCAACATAAATTTTTGAAAATATGGGAGCCGTGGTTGCAATATGCCTTTCCCACACTCCCCCGGCTAGTCTGGGGATGTAATGGCATTTGGTATTGGCGCTCTTGGACCCCTGCTCCTTTTTTCTTTTTTCTTTTTTTTTTCCTTTCTCTCTTTCTGTTTGTTTTTGGTGTGACTGGACAGCTGCCTTTAGTTGTTATAGTCAGAGTTACATTAATGGTATTGTAACTTATGTGCCATTGATAGCCCCTGCGTGGGCGTACCATTTGCCCTGTTGGCGTTGGAGCACTGATTTTTCTATTTTTCATTTTTTTTCTGTGCAATTGATAGCCCCTGCGTGGGCGTGTTTTGTTGCCTCTGTTTTATACTATTTAAAAATTAATAAAAACCATTGAAATATAAAAAACGCTTATAAACGCGGTTAGTCGCGTTTACAAGCGTATGGCATTTAAAACGCTGATAAAATCTACTCCTGAACGCAAGTTTGCTGCGGTCAAAAAAATGACTGTAAACTCAACTGCCTATAAACGATGATGTGTACATGGACACATAGGAAAACATTAGGGAGAGTTCAGGGGCTGCTGAACAAAAAAAAATGCAGAAAAGCTCCTAAACGTGAGTTGATCATCTGCAGTGTACAGGAGCCCTCATTGCAGAAGAGACATTGCATGTCTGTCTGCTTGCAGTTTTTTAAAGTGGGACTTTAGTTCTACTTTAAGGGTCCATTCACCCAGGTGATTGGCTCACCCCACAATTTTCTGCATCTGGAATGACGGGTGTGCACAAATAGCTACAGCCACTCAGCCCATAAATTGCAATGACAGCGGTTACCTGGAGTTAGAAACAGATTATTGTGGCTGAAAATCTCAATTTATTTCTCTTTGTATAAGGGGACTGGGGAGGTTATGGGTCACTCGTATTCCATCCTGTATTCAGAAAAGGCCTGGCATTCTTTTTACTGAATGCAAGCCGTTGTGTGATTGGAGGTGGGGATATCCTGACATTCATCTTTCCAGTGGTGCACTGCTTGCTGGCCCTGCTCTGCTGCTGCTGTCAGCAAAGTGTGATAAAGGGGTTGGATGGACGCACAGTGCATGTAAGTGGTGTCAGGACTGCATAGTGGCTGCTTTTCTGGTCTGTTTAGGTGACGGCTGTAATTGTGTATTTTACAACAATATCCTGCTTTACAGTCATACTTCTGTTCAGTAAGTGTTGTCTTGGGGCGAACGATCCTGTACACAGTACGCCGTGTCTCTTCACTTTGCTGCTTGTCTGGGTGGAGCCGAGGCCGCGCTCTTACCTGCACTGAGTCATTTTACAAATATTAAAAAAAAAAATGTTTATGATCGTGTTTGAACTTGTAATAGTGTTTGCTCGAATTCCTGGCCTCGGCTTCTTCCACACTGGAAAACGCTGAGGAATCATTCGAGGGTGAAAGCTGATTGTGGTTTACATGTTGCTGTTTTCAAGCTTCAGATTCCAGCTCTGCTCTCCTCTACCTGCAATGTATCTGATGGGTGTTTTTTCTCCTATCTTTACATTTAATGAGAAGTATTTGTTAAACGGTTAGTTCACGTTTACTGAAAAGCTGCCTATACAGGTAAGGAGTGCTAGTAAATAAGAACAAACTGTGCAGCTTTGCCCAAAATTAGTGTTCCTAAACCCAGGACCCTGCATTCACTATATCAGCTCTCCTGGACCCTGCATTCACTATATCTGGTCTCCTGGACCCTGCATTCACTATATCTGGTCTCCCTGGCCCCTGCATTCACTATATCAGCTCTCCTGGATCCTGCATTCACTATATCTGGTCTCCCCGGACCCTGCATTCCCTATATCCGGTCTCCCTGGCCCCTGCATTCACTATATCAGCTCTCCTGGACCCTGCATTCACTATATCTGGTCTCCTGGACCCTGCATTCACTATATCACCTCTCCAGGACCCCGCATTCACTATATCTGGTCTCCTGGACCCTGCATTCACTATATCTGGTCTCCTGGACCCTGCATTCACTATATCACCTCTCCAGGACCCTGCATTCACTATATCAGCTCTCCAAGACCCTGCATTCACTATATCTGGGCTCCTGGACCCTGCATTCACTATATCTGGTCTCCTGGACCCTGCATTCACTATATCACCTCTCCAGGACCCCGCATTCACTATATCACCTCTCCAGGACCCTGCATTCACTATATCAGCTCTCCTGTACCCTGCATTCACTATATCAGCTCTCCAGGACCCTGCATTCACTATATCTGGTCTCCCCGGACCCTGCACTCACTATATCTGGTCTCCTGGACCCTGCATTCACCATATCACCTCTCCAGGACCCTGCATTCATTATATCACCTCTCCAGGACCCCGCATTCACTATATCACCTCTCCAGGACCCTGCATTCACTATATCAGCTCTCCTGTACCCTGCATTCACTATATCAGCTCTCCAGGACCCTGCATTCACTATATCCGGTCTCCGCAGACCCTGCATTCACTATATCCGGTCTCCGCAGACCCTGCATTCACTATATCAGCTCTCCAGGACCCTGCATTCACTATATCCGGTCTCCCCGGACTCTGCACTCACTATATCTGGTCTCCCCGGACCCCTCATTCACTATATCCGCTCTCCCCGGACCCGGCATTCACTATATCCGCTCTCCCCGGACCCGGCATTCACTATATCCGCTCTCCCCGGACCTTGCATTCACTATATCTGGTCTCCCACAGTACACACAACATGGAAATGCCATTATTTTAGTAAATATAAACTGCTAAATACCTTTTCTCATCAGCAGTTAGAGCAGTCTTGTGACTTCTATGAGGCTAGGTTCACACTAATGCGGTGCGGTATATCTCATGTGATTCGCACAGGAACCACACCGCATTCCTGTGCAAATCACATGCAATTTGTGTGCGGTGCGATTGGAGCTGTACACTTTGTATGGCTCAGATCACACCGCACCTGCACCAGAAAGGTGCACAACCCTTTTTTGGGTCCGCACTAGAATCTAATCGCATGGGTATTCACACCTATGTGATCCGATTCTGCACATCTTACCTCGTTTTGCGGACAGGTTTCGGGGTGTTTTTAACTTATCATACACACCCGCATCGGTTTGCATGAATGGGGTGCGATTCTTTTGCAGTGCGGAATTCGCACAGAAAACGCTGCAAATTCTGCATTGCATCAGTGTGAACCCAGCCTCAGGGTCTAGCAGAGCCTTTACAAGCCGACCTCAATGCACTGTTAAATTGAGCAACTATGTGACAAATGAGGTTTAATGTTGATAAATGTAAGGTTCTGCACTTGGGGGCTAAGAATATACATGCATCATACATACTGGGGGGGTACAACTGGGGGAACCAATGGTGGAGAAGGATCTGGGAGTTCTGGTAGGTCACAAGCTTAATAATGGCAGCAATGCCAAGCTGGGGGTTCTAAAGCGAGAAAAATCCTCTCTTGTATTAAAAGAGGTATAGACTCCAGAGAGAGAGATATCATATTACCCCGGTACAAATCATTAGTAATACCTCATCTGGAATATGCAGTTCAATTTTGGGCACCAATTCACAAAAAAAGAACATTGGGGAACTGGAGAAAGTACAGAGAAGGGCAGCCAAACTGATACGAGGCATGGAGGAGCTCAGCTATGAGGAAAGATTAGAGGAACTGAATTTATTCTCTCTTGAGAAGAGGAGATTAAGGGGGGATATGATCTCCATGTGTAATACATAAGGGGGGATATGATCTCCATGTATAATACATAAGAGGGGATATGATCTCCATGTATAATACATAAGGGGGGATATGATCACCATGTATAATACATAAGGGGGGATATGATCTCCATGTATAATACATAAGGGGGGATATGATCACCATGTATAATACATAAGGGGGGGATATGATCTCCATGTATAATACATAAGGGGGGATATGATCTCCACGTATAATACATAAGGGGGATATGATCTCCACGTATAATACATAAGGGGGGATATGATCTCCACGTATAATACATAAGGGGGGTATGATCTCCACGTATAATACATAAGGGGGGATATGATCTCCATGTATAATACATAAGGGGGATATGATCTCCACGTATAATACATAAGGGGGGATATGATCTCCACGTATAATACATAAGGGGGGTATGATCTCCACGTATAATACATAAGGGGGGATATGATCACCACGTATAATACATAAGGGGGGGATATGATCTCCATGTATAATACATAAGGGGGGGATATGATCTCCATGTATAATACATAAGGGGGGATATGATCACCATGTATAATACATAAGGGGGGATATGATCTCCATGTATAATACATAAGGGGGGATATGATCTCCATGTATAATACATAAGGGGGGATATGATCTCCACGTATACTACATAAGGGGGGATATGATCTCCACGTATAATACATAAGGGGGGGATATGATCTCCACGTATAATACATAAGGGGGGGATATGATCTCCACGTATAATACATAAGGGGGGATATGATCTCCACGTATAATACATAAGGGGGGATATGATCTCCACGTATAATACATAAGGGGGGATATGATCTCCACGTATAATACATAAGGGGGGATATGATCTCCACGTATAATACATAAGGGGGGATATGATCTCCACGTATAATACATAAGGGGGGATATGATCTCCATGTATAAATACATCAGTGGTTCATATAGTGAACTTGGTGTAGAGTTATTCACCCTGAGGTCATCACAGAGGACAAGGGGGCACTCTTTACGTTTGGAGGAAAGGAATTTTAATCTCCAAACACGGAAAGGTTTCTTCACAGTAAGAGCTGTGAAAATGTGGAATAGACTCCCTCAAGAGTTGGTTCTGGCCAGCTCAGTGGATTGCTGTAGGAAAGTCCTGGATTCTTTCTTGGATACACAGAATATAACTGGACCCTTTAGGTCAAAATCGGTTTTAGACCTGCTAGAGAACAGCGATAGTAAATCAGAACCACTTGCAGAATTGAGTGATAATGATTCGTGGGGGAAATTCCTCATCAGACACTGAAAACGATTTTGCGACTTTGCTCAGTGATGTGCGAACTTGGTGCAATATTTAAAATTTTTAGTGTTTTTCCTTTGATTATATTATTGAATTACATTTATTATTATTATATTATTTTTTATGATTATTTATTCAATTATAATTTATGATTTCGTGTTTCAAGTTTTATCATACCCGGGATGTTTACTAGACTCTTGTTCGGACAGATTTCAGTGAGTTATTCCTAAAAATTACAGGCCTACAATAAAAAAAAATACATTTCCATGCAAAAAAATGTACAGCTTTGAGCACAGAAATACGGACATAATCAGACCGCTAGGGAGGTTAATCCTCAGAATGCCACAAACGTTTGTGCTACATGTATTTGCGATGCGGCCCTGTTCACTTGAATGGGGCATGTTTGGTGGCAGTACCACTGGCTGAAAGCGATATGCTGTTTAATATTTGGCATGGCTGCAGCATCTGTACAGCCCTGATTGGCTGCATGCCCTTATTCAGGCAAGAGGTCAGGGGGCAGTAAAACTGTGGCTCAGCCTCCTTATTTTACTGCCCCAGTTTTTTTTTTTTGTTTTTTTTTTTTGAGGGGGGTTTGGGGATTAAGTTCCCCTTTACCTCTGAATTTTACACTCTGTCCTTTAAGGAGAACTGTAAACATTCCAAAAGTCTTTATAGAGCTGTATAGTTTCATGTTTGGGTCAGGCAGACTCCTGTTTAAAGATGACCGATGCATGAATGTCTTCGTGTTTACAGTCTTGTTGGTCAGACAGTTGTCATCAGAATGTTTAATCTTGCAAGATTGGGTAGGTTTTTTACCTGCATTTTATTTTTTCCTAATATTCAGAGAGGTTTTTTTGTTTTGTCAATATTGCCTACATTGTAGGAATGAAAAAAGTCCATTTTACTGTGATTTAATGTACAAGAGAGAAGGCTTCAAATGGTGTTTCCTTGGAGACTGAGCCATGTCCTTTCTGCTGAAAAAGGAGAATGACTTTACAAAATTATGGCTTTATATGTTAGACCGGTAGGTCCTTGAATTTTAAAGGGGAACTCCTATAATTAGATTAGTACCCTTCCTGAAGCAACCCTACACACAGTCCAGACCAGCATCATGATGTATCCATCAGGGGTTCTTCTATGACCCAGGGACCACATGCACCCCTTTGACACTTTTTGTGTGTCCCTTGGGGCCCCTGCACACACTAATCAGTGCTTTCCTATTGCTCTGTTATAGTAGTGATTTCTAACCTTGTGTTATGTCTCCTGTCTATGACTGTCTCCTGACCTATGTCCCCAGTCTCCAACCAATCCTATAGCATGTCCTGTCTCTGGCCATCTCTTGGATTATGTCCTCAGTCTCCAACCAATCCTATAACATGGCCTGTCTCTGGCCATCTCTTGGATTATGTCCGCAGTCTCTGGCCATCTCTTGGATTATGTCCGCAGTCTCTGGCCATCTCTTGGATTATGTCCGTAGTCTCTGGCCATCTCTTGGATTATGTCCGCAGTCTCTGGCCATCTCTTGGATTATGTCCGCAGTCTCTGGCCATCTCTTGGATTATGTCCGCAGTCTCTGGCCACCTCTTGGATTATGTCCGCAGTCTCTGGCCACCTCTTGGATTATGTCCGCAGTCTCTGGCCACCTCTTGGATTATGTCCGCAGTCTCTGGCCACCTCTTGGATTATGTCCGCAGTCTCTGGCCACCACTTGGATTATGTCCGCAGTCTCTGGCCACATCTCTTGGTTTATGTCCGCAGTCTCTGGCCACATCTCTTGGTTTATGTCCGCAGTCTCTGGCCATCTCTTGGTTTATGTCCGCAGTCTCTGGCCATCTCTTGGATTATGTCCGCAGTCTCTGGCCATCTCTTGGATTATGTCCGTAGTCTCTGGCCATCTCTTGGATTATGTCCGCAGTCTCTGGCCATCTCTTGGATTATGTCCGCAGTCTCTGGCCACCTCTTGGATTATGTCCGCAGTCTCTGGCCACCTCTTGGATTATGTCCGCAGTCTCTGGCCACCTCTTGGATTATGTCCGCAGTCTCTGGCCACCTCTTGGATTATGTCCGCAGTCTCTGGCCACCTCTTGGATTATGTCCGCAGTCTCTGGCCACCACTTGGATTATGTCCGCAGTCTCTGGCCACATCTCTTGGTTTATGTCCGCAGTCTCTGGCCACATCTCTTGGTTTATGTCCGCAGTCTCTGGCCATCTCTTGGTTTATGTCCGCAGTCTCTGGCCATCTCTTGGATTATGTCCGCAGTCTCTGGCCATCTCTTGGATTATGTCCGCAGTCTCTGGCCATCTCTTGGATTATGTCCGCAGTCTCTGGCCACCTCTTGGATTATGCCCGCAGTCTCTGGCCACCTCTTGGATTATGTCCGCAGTCTCTGGCCATCTCTTGGATTATGTCCGCAGTCTCTGGCCATCTCTTGGATTATGTCCGCAGTCTCTGGCCATCTCTTGGATTATGTCCGCAGTCTCTGGCCATCTCTTGGATTATGTCCGCAGTCTCTGGCCATCTCTTGGATTATGTCAGCAGTCTCTGGCCATCTCTTGGATTATGTCAGCAGTCTCTGTCTCTAGAACTTGATTTGTTCAAGCAGTATGGTAATTCTAGACCTGTTGAGTGAAAAAGGCATGGTATGGAAATAAATTGGAGTAAATTGGAATTTTAGTTATTACCACAGAAGAAAATGTGATCTTTCTCAAAAAATGAAAGAAAATTTGGGTAGAGTATTGTATGGCAGAGTAGTTGTCAGTCAAGCCATCACAGCACTGAGATTTCAATAACAGAGAAGTAGGCTGGTACACAAGTGGTTAAATGGCAGTCCACATTGCTGGGATAATAGGGTATAGTATTTTATTTTAAATACATTAAATCTAATTTTTGTGTTTTTTTTTTTCACAGCAAAACCATTCACCCAGCTGCTGAAGGGAATGCAACTTCATCGGGATGACTTTGAGATTATAAAAGTTATCGGTCGGGGAGCATTTGGAGAGGTAAGTAGGATTCTGTTGCCTTAAGTCATACTTTTTTTTTTTTTTTTTTTTTTTTTTTTTTTTTATTGGGGAAGTGGGGGTAAGGTAGTGGATTCCAGGGCTGCATTCCTTCTTACTGCTGCAGGTCCCCAGGGCTGCCATCTTAAATATGGGAGCCAGCTGTGGCTTCCTGAGGAACAACTGTTTGCTCCCCGCTGCACTAGCGTAAGCTTGTCTAGCACTGTGAATGGCTGTATGATCCTGCTGCCTACTGGGACTTGTGATGTTACCCAGGAGGCTGCAGGACATGTAGCAGTGGGTACCAGAAGGCTTTCCCTAAGGCCTCATTCACATGTCCCAAAAGGTCTGGACAGCAGATTCCTGCGGCTAGAATCAGAAGTGACTGTGGACAGGTGCAGCCGGTAAGACTGTACAATGGAATGACAGGTGCCATGGCTGTCTGTTGCTGTTATCTGCAGCTAGGGACAAATGATTGGCCCTGGATGCAGGCAGATTGGGTCCAGGACCAGTCATCTGTTCATGGCTGCAGGTAACTGCTAGATGTGTTGATATATGTGGACAGCCTGTCATTGCTTTGAGAGGCTTCCTGGCTGCAGCTGTCCTCAACCACTTGTGATTCCTGCACAAGAATCTACTGATTTTGGTCTTGGAAATCTGCAGCCCTGACCTTATAGAATCTGTGAATAAGGCCTAACCAATTCTGCCTATGTGAACTCACAGGAAGAAAATCTCTCCAAGGGGAATAGAGATTGGTGGTACAGGCAAGTAAAAAAGTAATATAAGAAATATATTACTCTTTGCAGGAAGGAACTGCAGTCCCTCAAGAATTTAATTCCCTAAACAAAGCATAGTATTGGCACCCAATTATTCATTAATTTTGGAGTCCTTTATACCTTCTTAGATTATCAAAAACCTTTTCTTATACTCTTCAATCCCTACCCTAATACCCTTCCTTTACTTCCAAATTTACAAATATAATACAAACATATCATTCAGAGTATTCACCAAATGTCCCAAATAAAATTCAAAATCAAAGTCCAAACGTCCAATGTCCACACTATTCAATCTTCCAAGCGTGATGAGATGTTCAATTTGTTATTCTAAATCCAAGATACCCTCTTGCAGTCTCAAAAAACATTTTCCAACATTCCAGGATCCAAAGAGTATATCCAATATACAACTTTCCCCTTGTGAGTCAATCCAAAGGAGTCTTCCCCGTTCCTCGTAAGGCAGAGAGGACAAGATTTAGTGGAGTGTACAAGTAAAATATAAATTTTATTAGTAGCTTACATTGACAACACGTCCATCCTGTTCCATCAGTCCAAACAGACAAATTCCCACAACAAAGATGGCGGCGTTGCTCCTTCCGGTTATGCGTCCTGACGTCACGAAACTGACGCGTTTCGTCACTTCCGACTTTTTCTCAAGCCTTAATTTCTTCAAGCTCTGATGAACGGAGTGGGGTTAAATCCCCAACATGTGTTGGCTTTGTATATAGCCCATCATTGGCATAAACTTGTGTCTGGACGTGAATATTATGGTGTGACACTTCAGTTCTAGATGTATGGGGCCCTATCACAACCCAAGGTGACCCAATGTTCAGATTTTCCATACTTACACAACCACCATAATATTAGATGATAGCAGTTATACAAAATAAATATAGAAAAAACTCAGGATTCCAGATCCATAAACCTACTTTTCCAGGCAATAAGACTGAGGTTCCACTGTTTTCTCTCTCAAAAAAACTTGCAGCCCTGTAGGAAATGCTTCAGCAAAACTGTGTTTGTGAAATGTGGTTATGGACTTGAGTCATCTTTAGGTCATGGAAAGTGCCAGGAATGTAAAGCATACAAGCAGAGAGTTGTCTCATGTCTCACCGGTGAGGACGTCTGATCAACACTTTGGTTCTGGCTTCACCCTCGCTGATTGCGACACACTTCATATAACATTTTGTGCTGGAGTCTTATCACTTGGCACCAAAGTGCAACAAAAACGTCTGTCTTGCCAACATTCCAAGGACACCTGAATGGTTTTGCTACATGTTGGAAGTAAAGAAGGCATAAAAAGGTGTCTGTGTAGGGAAGGGCACAATCAATTGATGTATACTACCAATTGGCTGATGTACATGAAAGTGCAGGAAGCACTTGCAACCAATCAAAAGCCTGATTTTACTATACCGACCCCTTTAACCACTTCAGCTCTGGAAGATATTACCCCTCCTATGACCAGGCCATTTTTTGCAGTTCGGCACTGCACTACTTTAAAGTGATTCTAAAGGTTTATTTTTTTTTATAGAAAAAATAACAAATATTATTATTATACAGGACTTATATAGCGCCGACAGTTTGCTCAGCGCTCTACATTATGGAGGGAGATAATACAGCAACAATACAGTTCAATACAAGAGGGATTAGAGGGCCCTGCTCCTTGGAGCTTACAATCTAGGAGGGAGGGGATAGTGGTACAAGAGGTAATTAGCTGTGGTGGATGGAGTTGTAGGAAGAGTAGAGGATTCCAGTATTAGCTGGGGTCGGGGTAGGCTTCCCTCAAGATATGGGTTTTCAGAGTGCACCTAAAAGTGAGCAGAGTAGGCGATAGTCTGATAGATTGGGGTAGGGAGTTCCAGAGGATGGGTGAAGCCCTTGAGAATTCCTGGAGACGGTCATGGGAGGAGGAGACAAGGGAGCTAGAGAGTAGGAGGTCTTGCGAGGAGTGGAGAGTACGGTTTGGGTGGTATTTAGAGACAAGGTCGGTGATGTAATTAGGGACAGTGTTATGAACGGCTTTATACGTCAGTGTTTTGAATTTTATCCGTTGGACAATTGGAAGCCAGTGGAGGGATTGGCAGAGAGGGATGGAGGACACTGAGTGGAGTCCAGTGGAGGGATTGGCAGAGAGGGGTGGAGGACACTGAGTGGAGTCCAGTGGAGGGATTGGCAGAGAGGGGTGGCAGATACAGAACGGTTAGTAAGGTGGATGAGTCTGGCAGCAGCATTCATGATAGACTGAAGAGGGGATAGCCTGCGATGAGGTCGGCCAATGAGGAGGGAGTTACAGTAGTCAAGTCGTGATATAATAAGGGAGTGAATAAGTTGCTTAGTGGTTTCCGGGGTTAGGAACGGACGTATCCTGGAGATGTTACGGAGGTGATGTCTAGATGAGTTTGTCAGCGATTGGACCTGTCTATACATGTCTATACTTACCTGCTGTGTGCAGTGGTTTTGCACAGAGCAGCCTGGATCCTCCTCTTCTCAGGTCCCCTGCCCCCTCTCTCTTCTCAGGTCCCCTGCCCCCTCTCTCTTCTCATTGATTGACAGCAGTGGGAGCCAATGGCTCCCGCTTCTGTCTCACTCAATGAGAAGAGGGAGTCCGGGGATAGAGACTCCAGTGCTGGATCAAGAGGGGGCTTAGGTGAGTATTAGGGGGGCTGTGGGGGGATGTTGCACACGGATGGTATTTTACCTTCATGCATAGAATGCATGAAGGTAAAAAACCTTGAGCCTTTAGGACCACTTTACCTGGTAATTATGTGTTCATGCAACACTGTACCCAAACAAAATTTATAAAAATATTTTCACGCAAATGTTTCACACAAATAGAGCTTTCTTTTGGTGGTATTTGATCACCACTGAGTTATTTACTTTTGTACGATATAAACGAAAAAAGGCTGAAAATTTGAAAAAAGAAAAACAATATTTTTTATTTTCTATAAAATATATCCAATCAAATATTTAAAAAAATCTGATTTCTTCATAATTATTCTGCTACATGTCTTTGATAGAAAAAAAAAATCCCAATAAGTGTATATTAATTAGTTTGTATATTGTGAAAGTTATAGCGTCTACAAATGATTGTATGCATACTACTAATGGCAGTGATCAGCGACTTTAATGGGACTGCAATAGTGCGGCGGGCTATCTGACGCTAGGGGGGGGGACTAACTGCTACTGACATCACCAGTGACATTAATACAGTGATGATATACACTGTAATTGTTCCAATAACACTGTCTGGGAAGCGTTTAACATCAAGGGCCATCAAGGGGTTAAATGTGTGACTAACTATGTGTAAAGGGTGCTAATTTTGCAAAGAGATCTCTAAGTTTCTCATCCCTGCTTTGCAGAGATGAGAAACACAGAGATCGCTCTCTCTGTACAGAGCTCTGTGTTGATTGTCAACACAAAGACCTGGGCTGTGATTGCACACAGCCAATCAGCAGGTTCCAGTTGTGGATCATTGACTGGGAATTCCTGATAGGCTCCTGCTGTATACAGCAGGTGCCAGCTGGGGGGCTTGCATGCGTGCGCCTGAAACCCGGAAATAGGCGGCGACGTATGGGTGCTCTGCTTTGCCTACTCTGGCCACCTGTATGCAGTACATTGCGTGTGGTTGGGACGCGGTTAAGGAACAAACATATTATTATTATTATACAGTATTTATATAGCGCCAACAGTTTGCGCAGCACTTTACATTATAAAGGGGATATAGTACAATTACAATGCATTTCAGTTCAGAAGGAATAGGAGGGCCCTGCTTGTGGAGCTTACAATCTAAGGCTCTGCATTGTGTAAAAATGCTGTTTGATCCTGACTTCCCTGATCCTCCCCTTCTTCCAGTGTCCCCCTCTTATCTCCTAATAAGACATACGTGGAGGCACTCTGCACATGCTCAGTTTGGTGTGTATTGCTAGAGATGTTTTGTTTTCTTTTTTCTTGGGAGAGTGCATGTGATCAGCACTGTCCAGACAGAGGTCAGGGGTTTTGCATCCTAGAGCAGAAAGAAAACTCCTTCTACAAGCTTTATCCAGTGCTGGTCTGAACACTGCTAGGTCACAAGACTTCTCTAAATGCTGATGAGAAAAGGTATTTAGCAGTTTATATTGACTAAATTAATTGCATTTCCACGTAGTGTGTACTGTGGGAGATCAGACAGTGAATGCCAGGTCCTGGGTTTAGTAACACGTTAAAGATCTGAAGAGGAAGAGAGCTCAAGTTAGGTTTCCATAGGCCACATAAATGTTTTCCAGAAGGAACAGCACTCAGGTTGGGTTTCACCAAGATTCTGTATATTTGTCTAACGCTCTGGCAGGAGGTGGGGGAGTGGCACAGAGCCTGCAGAAGTGAGTCTTGTACTCCTTTTACAGAGGCGAGTGGGAAATGTAAAATATGCATTTGAAAGGTCACTTTTGCCATGCAGATTTCCTTCAAAGAAAGTTTAAATAAAAAAAACCTCATCTCAGAGGCTGTTCTGGCTTCCACACTGATGTGGACATTGTATGCAACAAGCGAATTCAGAAGTGTAAGAGCTTGTTGGATATCCTATTCCAAAAGTCCAAATACATTTCAGGGCTTGTTCACACCTTGCCCATTGAACTGCATTTTACTGGACACCACCCCATAGGCCTGGTGTGAGCAGGGCCTTGGACAGTTGTGCACCTCCAACCTGGTTGGCAACAGTTGGGTAAAGGACCTCTCCTTTTCTGTTTTCAGCATGACTTTGCCCCTATGTACAAAACCAGCTCCACAAAGACGTGGTTTGATGAGTCTGGTGTGGAGGAACTTGAGTGGCTTGGAAAGGGTGCCTTGGCTTTAACCCTACTGAACACCATTGGGATGTAATGGAATTCTGATTGTGAGCCAGGTCTTCCCATCTAACACTGGTACCTGACCTTACCAATACAGTTTTGGCGGAATGTACACAAATTCCCCCAGATGCTCCAAAATCTTATGGAAAGCCTTCCTAGATGAGTGGAGGCTGTTTTAGACACACAGGGGGAGAGAGTGAAGCCATATTAATGCCCATGGTTTTGGAATATTGGGATACCAACAAACTCACAGCATACCAAGAGATTGCCAATTACCTCAAAGACAAGATTGATGCAAAACGTGAGGACACATCCACTATACAGATATCTTCCCCACTCAACATACCTTGTCTGACAGCACAGTCAACACTTTCCTCTTTTAAACCTGCTATTACTGAAGAGGTTACCAAACTATACTCAGATGCCCACATAACCAACTGTCCCCTGGATCCTGTTCCCTCACAACTATAACAGTCACCCTCCTCTTCTATCCAACGCTCTCTCACGCAAATCTTCAATCTCTCCCCATCTACTGGCACCTTCCCCCTAAAGCATGCACAGTTCACTCCGCTACTTAAAAAGCCCTCCCTGGACCCCACCATCTTGGACAACTTAAGACCCATCTCGCTGCTCTCATTCATCTCTAAACTTTTAGAACGCTTAGTCTACAACCGTCTTCACTCTTACCTTTTTGACCCCTTACAGTCTGGATTTCACTTGCAGCACTCAACAGAAACTGCCCTGCTAAAACTCACTAACGATTTACTAACTGCTAAAACCAATGGCCACTACTCTGTACTCTTACCACTTGACTTCTCTGCGGCCTTTGATACTGTCAACCACCCGATCCTTCTCAATACACTCCACTGCCTCGGTCTCCGAGAGTCAGCTCTTTCCTAGTTCTCCTCCTACCTCTCACAGTGCTCTTATAGTGTTACCTATGAAGCTGTCTCCTCTCCACTTCCTCTTTCTGTAGGGGTCCCCAAGGCTCTGTTCTTGGACCCCTTCTCTATCTACACTTCCTCTCTTGACCACTTGATAATCTCCCATGGCTTCAAATAACACCTCTATGCCGGTGCCACCCAAATATATCTCTCTACTCTTCACCTCAGTCCTTCAGTCTCCTCTCTGATTATTAACTGATATCAGCATGTATGTTGCACCACTTCCTTAAACAAAATCTCGCTAAAACTGAGCTGATGTTTACCCCCCACCCCGCTGACCCCCGCCTGCCCTCCTGCATGACTTTTCCATCAAGATCAGTAATGCATCTATCAGTCCCTCCCCCTTAAGCCAGGGTAGTAGGTGTAATCCTTGGCTCTGACCTATCCTTTCGGCCCCAAATCGAATCTGCCAAAAGCTTGTAGACTTCACCTCCGTAACATCTCTAGAATTCGCCCCTTTTTAACTAATGAAACCACCCAGCTATTCATTCACTCCCTTGTTATCTCTCACCTTGACTATTGCAACTCCGTTCTCATAGGCCTACCTCTCCGTAGGCTATCCCTTCTTCAGTCTACCATAAATGAATCATCTACATTACCGACCACTCATTGTCTGCCACCCCTCTCTGCCAATCCATTTATTGTCTTCTGGTTGCCCCGCGAGTTACATTCAAAATCCTTACAACATACAAAGCTATTCACATCTCTGCCCCGAGCTACATCACCAATCTTGGCTCCAAATATCACCCAAACCGTCCTCTCAGTTCCTCTCCTACTCTCAAGCTATCCCTTACTCTGGCTGCCTTTAGGCGATCCCTGAAAACTCATCTCTTCAGAGAAGCCTATCACATCTCCAGCTAGACATTTATCACTTCCATCAGCTCATCCCCCACAGTCATAACCTTTTGTGCCACTTGCCCCATCCTATTAGATTGTAAGCTCTTATGAGCTGGGCCCTTGTAATCCTCTTGTTTTTTTATTGTATCGTAACTGTACTTTCTACATTTATATTGTAAAGCGCTGCGCAGACTTTTGGTGCTATATAAATCCTGTATTATTATAATAATGTGTGATGATTAGGTCTTCACAAACATTTATCTGTGTAGTTTACCTCCTCTGACTGCTGTAGTGTTACAATGCTGATAAAATGACATTGGTAAGTAATGGCATAACATTCACATTCCGGTCACAATTCTGGACACTTTCTTAGGGCTCATGTACACGGGGCATTGGGAAAACTCTTCTGAACGATGGAAACTGACTGCTGGAAAACTTAGGTTAAAAAAACGTCTGTTTATGCGTGTTTGTGTTCAGAAGCGTTTTTAAAAGATAACCTCAGGAGACCTTCTCAAATGCTCAGAATGCACTGAAAAACAGTAAAAATTAACTGTTTCAGACATTTTGAGAGAAATAGAGAGAGCAGAAGCAGAGAGAGCAGTATGTGTTGAGATGACCTGTCTTTTCTGGTTGTATTCACTATGGATCTCATCACGAGCATAATGCGGTACGTTCTACCATTTTTTCCTTCACGCGAAATCTGGAACTGACTGCGCTGGTGTACCGGGTCCATTTGAATACATGGAAAACGCTTTGCATGCATTTCTGCTGAAAAAAGGCTCCGGACAGCATCTGGATATGGAACAGTTAAAAAAAAAAAAAAAGTTTGCGAACGCAAATGCTTATAAATGCGGTTAACCGCATTTACAAGCGTTTGCCATTTGATACGCCAGTAAAATCTACTCCTGAACGCAGGTTTGGTGCGTTCGAAAAAACGACTGTAAACTCAACTGCCTGTAAATGACGATGTGTACATAGGACACATAGGAAAACATTAGGGAGAGTCCAGGGGCTGCTGAAAAAAAACGCTGAACAGCCCGTGAACGTCAGTTTAGCAGCTGCAGTGTACATGGGCCCTTGCGTGAGAACACCTTAGAATCCAGTACAAAAAGAATGGCAGAAAGAATGAATGTAAAGTGACAGTGAAGTCTCGTTTAAAAAAAAATAAAATTCTATATGTAAGTATACTGTATATTAACTCAGGGTCTCTTCTATTGCTTTCAGCCTCCCAAATTTTGCTGCTGTGATCAGACTTTTGTTAGAGGACGGCTACATTCATTATCCATGGTCCTACTGTATGTAGGAATGTAGCCACCCCTTACTTGCTCCGAAAATAGATTAGGGACTATGGGATGTGTAGAGTGCATAGAGCAGTGCTGCAACTAACATGCACTGCCCATTCCAAACAATGTGTAGTGGGGGGGGGGGGGGGAGAGGTTTGGTAGGTCATGGTAGATGTCACAAGGAGGCAGAAGAAAACTTATTTTAAATTACATAGCCATTTAAGATGAATTTCAGGTATGAATATTTTATGAATGGTTATACTGGTCCAGCTTGGACCAATATTACGATGTATATTCCATACCTGCCAGGTGCCCCTTGAAGCTGGAAATCACTGAAGTAGACACCGCTGCTCCAGTGATCTCCACTAGCTTCCAGGTCCCGTGCTGAGCGGTCGGCCAGCTCCATTCAGATAATAGATCAGCTGGTCTGCACGGGCTCCATTCTGAGAATTTGCTTTGCTGTTAATGCTGAGCATTCTCTGGATGAGAGGGATAGTGTGACATCACCACCCCACCTCTCCACCTGGTCCAATCAGAAAATGCTATGCTTTTATTCAAGCATTCTTTCCTCAGTGATTTCCAGGAGCATCAGCCAGATATGGTGAATACATAGTCATAGTGGTCCAAGCTGGCCCAATGTAAAATCTCCATACCTGGAATTCATCTTCAAGTTGTGGATGTGTATAGATTCATTTTGGAGAATAAAAATACTGTTCCGTGTCACATTGAGGTTAAAGCTCATCTATACTCACCTTGTCTTCAGCAATGTGACATCCTGGAGCTCCTCACCAGTTGCTGACCTCCTTGAGCGGCCAGCTTCCATGTGTAAATTTCTGTCCATTTTCATTGACCGGTCCGATATGACGTCACTCCCACGGATGCGTGGGATTTCTGGTGGCTCTGGCACTGCACAAGGACAGACAGGGGGGTAGGTAATTTTAAAGGACAAGTTCACCTTTGGGAACATGTTACATGTTCTACCCATTTTTAGGGTGGAACATGTAACATGTTCCCAATGCTGCAGCTACTGCCTGCTCTGGAGCGATGTGGTAGTTTATTGAATCTTCCTGTCAGTAGATCTGCTTGCCCGTACATCCCGTATGGGCAAGCGGATATACTGACAGGTCTGCAGGAGATGCTTTACAGGCAACTGCAACCAAAAATAATAAATGCAAAAAAAGTGCTTTTTTTTTTTTTGGTCAAAAGGTGAACTTATTCTTTAATGCAGAAGTGACAAAGCATGCCTCTTCTGCAGTAAAAATCCTGTTCACCCATTTTTATTTACCGTATTTTTCGCTCCATAAGACGCACCTGACCATAAGACGCACCTAGGTTTTTGGAGGCAGAAAACAGGAAAAAAAAATTCTGAACTATTGGACTGCAGACATAGTACAGGAGATGACCAGAGACTGCGGACAGCACAGGGATGACCAGAGACTGCAGACAGCACAGGGATGACCAGAGACTGCAGACAGCACAGGGATGACCAGAGACTGCGGACAGCACAGGGATGACCAGAGACTGCGGACAGCACAGGGATGACCAGAGACTGCGGACAGCACAGGGATGACCAGAGACTGCGGACAGCACAGGGATGACCAGAGACTGCGGACAGCACAGGGATGACCAGAGACTGCGGACAGTACAGGAGATGACCAGAGACTGCGGACAGTACAGGAGATGACTGCTGACCTTTGGGGAGGGGGGGGAGCGAGTGCCTGAATTTGACAGGTACCCGCTCTTACTTCCGCGGAGTTGTTCTTTGACCTTACCTGTTCCTCTATCCAGCCGCACGCTGTCTTCCCGGCTTCTGTAGTGTCGGCGCTTGGCATGACAGCCGGGTGCCCAGTGCGCATGAGTGAGAAGCACTTGCGCTTTGTGATTGGTCCGGCGGCTTCTGGGATCTGTCATGTGTCCCAGGTACCGCCTTACCATTCACAAAAAACACCGCTTCTTGCGCGTCCGCACTTGGCACCCGGCTGTCAAGCCCAGCGCCGACACTACAGAAGCCGGGAAGACAGCGCGCCGCTGGATAGAGGAACAGGTAAGGTCAAAGAACAACTCCGCGGAAGTAAGAGCGGGTACCTGTCAAATTAAGGTACCCGCTCCCCCCCCCTCCCCAAAGGTCAGCAGTCATCTCCATAAGGTCCCGCTGCAGAGCTGAGTGGCCGGCCCGGTATTCTGACATGGCAGCGGTGGAAATACCGGACCAGCCGCTCCATATTTGCTCCATAAGACGCACTAACATTTTCCCCCCTTTTTTGGGGGGAAAAAAGTGCGTCTTATGGAGCGAAAAATACAGTATTTCATAAAGTTAAACTTTAAAGGTTTTTTTTTTTTGTGTTTTTTGTGTTTTTTTTTTACTACTCTGTATGAAAATGAATATTGGGTAAGCCAGAATCTGATTTTACAGTTCTAATAAACTATGTGATATGATCATGTTTTTTTTCCTCTTTTATTTTTGTAGGTTGCTGTAGTTCGAATGAAAAGCACTGAGCGTATATACGCCATGAAAATCCTGAACAAATGGGAGATGCTCAAGAGAGCAGAAGTAAGTCTCTGTCTTCATATCTAGGGGGTCTTTATAAGAAAGCAGCGAGCTGACGTGATGAAGCAGAACGTGACAGCGCCTCTGGGCGTGCACAATGTCATGTGCATCATATCATTGTCTGATCTGCTTCTGATGTTGGATGACTGTCTGATGGAATAGTTGTCTGGCTGGGCCAATATGGACCAGAACCACAGGGGTTAATGTCTCAGTAATGCAGGTCACCATTGTTGAACATTATTGTATGGAAAGACTTTTCAGCATCCAAGAAAAGCTCTGCTGTTTGTCGATTTTGGAGTGGTCTGTTCACAGCAGGTTTGACCCATCATGCACTGAATCAAGGAGACAAGTCACAACATGTCATCCAGAACTTCTACCCCCGTTCTTTGTGATTAATGTCACTTCCCAGCTTCTCCACCTCATCCAGTCAGAGAACACACTGCATTCATTGAAAGAATGTAAAACATTCTCTGAATGGTGCCTGTGCTGTGCAGGTAACCTCCTGTGTTCAACCGCAGCAGGACATCCACTTGGAACAGGACCCCGAGGCTAGTGGAGATCACTGGAGTAGGGGGGATTACTACAGTGGTTTCCAACTTCTAGAGCAGCCTTTCTCAACCAGGGTGCCCAGGCATTCTGGGGTGCCTTGAGGTTTCTTCAGGGGTGCCTTGGCAAAATGTATAAAAATTGCCCAAAACTTGTATACAGGCCAGCGGGTGGAACAAGTCTGCCTTTTAGTTCAGCTTCTAGAGCAGCCTTTCTCAACCAGGGTGCCCAGGCATTCTGGGGTGCCTTGAGGTTTCTTCAGGGGTGCCTTGGCAAAATGTATAAAAATTGTCCAAAACTTGTATACAGGCCAGCGGGTGGAACAAGCCTGCCTTTTAGTTACAACAAAGCCACAGGTTTTCATTGTGCACCATTACAACCTTCTAGCTACCGGCATCCTGACAACCAATGACATCATCATTTGATAAGGAGGATGTCGGTTGCCTGCACAGCATCCTTGTTTGACCCTCCCTTGCCTCTTTCCATTGGTGCTGGGGCACATTAGCTCAGTGATGGAGAAAACTGAGGGACAAGAGAAACATTGGAATACTAGTCAGTACCATTGTGCAAAGGTGTATTTACTTTGGAAGAATAAATTGCCTCTAATGCTGGCAGACCTATATGTGTGGATGTTGCTGCTTTATATAAAACTATAAGAATAGTTTTTCACATTTTAGAATGGGGTGCTTCAACACTGTCCATAATTTTAAAGGGTGTCTTGACTGAAGAAAGGTTGAGAAACACTGTTCTAGAGCGATCCCACATGTATAGTATATGTATAGTTATGTTGATCCAAGGCGGACCAATGTAATTATGTAAAAATATCCATACCTGGAATTCTTCTTTTAAGCAGTATGGGTGCATTTTTTTCCCTGCAAAAGTTGTCATTAGCCTTTAAGTGTTGTCGGCTCCTCTTAGGGGTCATGTCAGTGCTAGGGTTACAAGGGTTAAGGAACGGAGTGGCTGAGTTTCCATTTGTTCTCTCCATTGTGAGCCGCATTCCGTAACAGCAAAACATCTGAAAAGTGAATTGTAAGAAAAGACGGAGACCTGTATGGCCAGCTCTATTCATACCATTCATCTATCACTGTACAGTTGTAGACTTTGTACACCTTCAGTGTTCAGCTGTTTGTGTTTGCCTGATAGCATCAGGAACTAATCTGATGAATTTATACTCCGCAGACGGCCTGTTTCCGGGAAGAGAGGAACGTGCTGGTGAATGGAGACTGTCAGTGGATCACTACCTTACATTACGCCTTTCAGGATGAAAATTACTTGGTAAATATTTGTATTTGGTTCGTTACATGTTTTATCTTTGCAGGACAGAATCTCATGATGTGTGCATGATGTTAATCAGTGGAGTTCAAAACCACTGCTTGTCCCTTTACACCAGGGGTGCTCAACCTGTGGTCCTCGGAGTCCTCTGATGTGGCCCTTGACCTCAGACCAGGGAAGCACACTTCTATTATATTGTGCTGGTTTGGTGTGCTTTCTGAAAGTGCACCACACTTGCAGGATATAATAGAAGTCTATGGCGAAGTGCAGCTAACACACAGGAAAGCTGCACACGAGGTGCGGGTAAACTGCAGCGCATAAGTGTGAAAGCAGCCTTATAGGGGGCTCAGGGCAGTAAGAGCTTGTTTACATTTGAGGGGCAATAAAACCCCATAGTTGAGATGTGTTTTTACCACCCCACAAGCCAGTGGTGTAGTGTCAGATGTTGCAATGGTAACCCCGCCCCATGCTCCGGGGGGCCCATGCGGCCTCCTTTTCTCATTCTGTTTTACACTTCGATAGGGGGGCAGCATATACAGGAACTGATCCTTACCATTTTCCTACTACAACTGCTAAAAGTTGCATTCTCCTCTTCTCCCTTCCAGCTTCATTCAGTGGCTGCAGGAGGAAAATGTTCATTATGTTCCAGTTCAAAAATCGGAACCATTTAATTTAATTTGGCCCTCGCTCTTCAAAATATTGAACACCTCTGCTTTACACAGTCGCTGTCTCCAGTCCATTCTAAAAGTAATTCTTGGAGTTCCTCCTTAATATTTCATGGTCAGGTGGTACTCATTTCTCTTGATGAGCCTGGTAGCAGTGGAGAAATCAGCACAGACTCCCCCTCTCTTCTCACAGCAGTAGTAGCTGCAGCAAGTCAGAGTCCGCCTTCTGGCTTGAGGATGTCCAGCATCATCAGGCTCAGGAGTGTCCAGCCCGTAGGCCGCATACTGTCCCAGAGAGTTTAGCATGCGGTCCAGCCTGTCTGGAGGGACGCCGCAGATGCAATGCAAGCACAGCAGCCGACACAGACAAGCCCTGCCCATGCACATCTATAGGGACCTCGGGAATGCCCTGCAATCACAGCAACCGCGGCAGTCTGCATTGACAAGCCCGGCAAATGCATGCTGGAGGTATGCCGGGGATGCCATGTTTGCAATAGCATCAGCAGCAGGCAATGCGGGGGTTCCAGGTAAGTAAATGCTGCATGGTCGGATCTAGGGGTGGACTGGAGTATTTATTTATTATTTGTTACAGGTACTTATATAGCTCCGTCAATGTACACAGCGCTTTACATATATATATTGTACATTCACATCAGTCCCTAACCCTCAAGGGGTGTACAATCTAAGGTCCCTAACTCATATTCATACATATACATACTAGGGACAGTTTAGAGAGAAGCCAATTAACCTACCAGCATGTCTTTGGAATGTGGGAGGAAACCGGAGTACCCGGAGGAAACCCACGCAGGCACAGGGAGAACATGCAAACTCCAGGCAGGTGGTGCCGTGGTTGGGATTTGAACCAATGACCCGAGTACTGCCAGGCAGAAGTGCTAACCATTTAGCCACTGTGCTGGAGGGGTAGGCTGCACCCCTCCAGATTTCAGTTCGCCACCCCCCCCCCCCCAAGACCCCCCACGACATCCTCCTCTGCCTCCCCACACAGCACATACATAGGCTACATTCACACCTGCGATTAGAGCCAGTGTGAATTGTACCGACAGCTACTTCGGCAGCTCTCAGTGGGTAGGTGTGGCTGCCATGCTCTGTTTCTTCTTCCATTGTGGCCCAGGAAGGTCAAAAGTGTGGACACCCCTGATCTAGCTCTTCCTAGTTTGACTGTCCCTGGCCCACTTTTCATTCATTGGATTTCAGTTCTTTCAATCATGGAGTCTCAGCATTACATGTGGATGTTACTCGGGGTCTGCATGCAAATAAAGCCTGCTTAGGAATGCCCTATCCTCCAAATTGACATCCGCCCATCAGGAAGCTACGTACCGACCCCTGATGGCCCCTCCCACAGCTATGACCTTCCTGCATTCAATGTAATGTGCTTCTTTGACGATGTTCTGCCCATTGCTCCCCACACTCTCAGCGGGGGATGAGCTTTGCAGGAGATGGATGGGGGCTCGTTAGGAGACATATTAGAAATAATTAGCCAGTGGTGTTCTGAACGTTTCTGACAATGTCCGTCCCATCCCCAACCATGTAGTGTGAAGAGAGTCTTTAGACTCGGTAAACTACGCTCTTTTACCCCCCAGTGTATGCAGGGTGCTTGGCAGAGGTCAGACCTACCTGCCGAACAAAAAAAACCCTAAAAATAGCCTTAAAAAGATTATTATCCTCCAGAAAATAAAGGTTTTCAGCAGAATGTTTTTCCTGAGTTTGCATTGTTTGGTGCCTCTTTATATGTACACCTCACACCTTGTTAACCCAGTGCCAGCAGCACAATTCTTGTTTAACATATGATCAAGGAACATCCAGGATTTACCAGCATCACATGGATTAATATCTGATGTCACTGCGCAATATTTGCTGTAGGCAGTCATACTCTACTTTGGTATCTCTTCATTTTTTCCAGCTTTATAATGTTCCCTACTATAGAGCTTTATCCACCAAAAGACACCCTCAAGCAGAGGTCATGGTCAGCAGGGCTAAAGGGGATAAAGTCAAAGCACAACATATACAATTTGCAGTTAATCTGTCTAATATCTAGTGTTTGGGTTCATCTAGAGATTGCTTTAGTACATCATTTGAGAAGATGGCAAGCTGTTGAGAGGTGCCACAAGACTCTCTGTATCTCAACAAATCATAAGCTAGGCATGCCATGATACCTGTTTTTTTTAGCTGGTAGTACTGATACTTGTGCTCAAGGACTCGCAATACCAATTACTGATACCTTTGCAGTGTGTTTTAAGCCCGTATTAAATTAATTGCACTGCAAAGAATCACATTTGATTTGATCAGGAATGCGGTGCCATTCCAGTCCAAATCACATGCAATTTCCCACTCCGGAACTGTGTGAACCCAGACTGATGTCACGATTACAAGCCTAGGTTCACACAAGAGCAGTGGGGGAAACTTCATGTGATTTGAACAGAAATATCACTGCATTCCTGTCCAAATCACATGCAGTTTCCCACACCGAAACTGTGTTAACCCAGGCTGATGTCGCGATTACAAGAATCGCATTTGATTTGATCAGGAATGTGGTGCCATTCCAGTCCAAATCGCATGCGATTTCCCACACCAAAACTGTGAACGCAGGCTGATGTCACGATTACAAGAATCGCATTTGATTTGATCAGGAATGTGGTGCCATTCCAGTCCAAATCACATGCGATTTCCCACTCTGGAACTGTGTGAGCCCAGACTGATGTCACGATTACAAGAATCGCATTTGATTTGATCAGGAATGTGGTGCCATTCCAGTCCAAATCGCATGCGATTTCCCACACCAAAACTGTGAACCCAGGCTGATGTCACGATTACAAGAATCGCATTTGATTTCATCAGGAATGCGGTGCCATTCCAATCCAAATCGCATGCAGTTTCCCACTCCGGAACTGTGTGAACCCAGGCTGATGTCACGATTACAAGCCTAGGTTCACACAGAAGCAGTGAGGGAAACTTCATGTGATTTGAACAGAAATATCACTGCATTCCAGTCCAAATCACATGCGATTTCCCCCACCAAAACTGTGTGAACCCAGGCTGATGTCACGATTACAAGAATCGCATTTGATTTGATCAGGAATGCGGTGCCATTCCAGTCCAAATCACATGCAGTTTCCCACACCGGAACTGTGTGAACCCAGGCTGATGTCACGATTACAAGCCTAGGTTCACACAGAAGCAGTGGGGGAAACTTCATGTGATTTGAACAGAAATCTCACTGCATTCCTGTTCAAATGTTATGCAATTCTTTGCAGTGCGATTTGAGCCCATTCAGTTTGTATGGGCTCAAATCGCACTGCAATGGTATTGGTTTTAGTGTAGCACTGAAAAATTTAGATACTCCTGCGCTTAGGGATGGACTCAATGTCATTAGGACCGCATAACAAAATTCATGGGATATGTACGCCTTGCTGCCCTCAAAAGACTGGGGGAGTCCAAATATACTGAATAGAGAAAAACAAACAGAGGGCGCACCGGCCTAGTGCATTACCCTAAAAGTATGTTTACTGAATGTTAAAAATAGGTATTGTACTCACAAATAGTCAATAAATAAAGGCACATCATGAAGGAACAGCTCTGTCCAATTCGCACTGTGCGTCTGTCTGTAATGAGAATTCTGGACATCCAAAAGGCTGGCGCGTTTCGAGGACTAGCCTCTTCCTCAGAGCCAACTAACCAAATGTCTGTCCCTCTCTAATGTATATTTATCATATTCATCCATCCACATGAACACCCGATTAGTTGAGTATTAACATTAAGGTAATGCACTAGGCTGGTGCGCCCTCTTCTTGTTTTTCTCTATCCGGTATCTGTTTTAGGTAACGGAGCATTACTACAAGTACTGTGTAAATGCTTCATATCGGCACAACCCTATCATAAACCAATTCTTCTTTGTTTTATTTTGATGGAACATATATAATTGAATGTTTACTATACATATAAAGGAGACAAGCTGCTTCCAGTAACATACTCTAATGCAGGCCATAGACAGGTCGAAAATCGACCGTTTTTTCGGCCGAAAAAAAAAAATCAGCCGATTTTCACACAGTTAATGGGTTAATTGGTCGGCCATTTTTCGGGGATTTGGCACATTTTTTTATCGGTAAGTTGGAAAAAAATCGGCCGATTTTCCTTGCAATGATAGGCAAATCGGCTGATCGTTTTACCGATAAAAAATCTGTGCATGAGCCGTGACCTTCAAGAAGAAGAAAGAGAAGAAAAAAAAAGAATTCCAATCCGCTATTATATTTGGCATGAAAAAGTATTGCGCTTGCAACAATGTATCTATTTGTATCCGAATAAAACCATCTGTATCCGGAATGGATACAAATAGATACATTGTTGCAACCGCTATACTTTTTCATGTCAAATATAATAGCGGAGCTCTCTGCAAGGGACAGAAGTAATTAAATGCCGGTTGTAGACGGGACGAAAATCAGCCAATTTTTTTTTTTACCGTTGGTGGTAACGTCGGCCTATTGAACGACCAATTTTTGGTTTTTTTTTTTTTTTTTTAAACGGACGGTTTTTGACCCATCTATGGCCTACATTAGTTTTTATGGGGAAATAGTCATCATGTGGTATTTATGCAGTTGGTAAAGTTTTGTGTTCATGAATATGGCAACCCAGTGATCTGGTCTTAGAACCCAAAATTGATAAAGTGGTGTGATTGCTAATAAGTATTTCCCTCTTCTTTGTCTTGCAGTATCTAGTCATGGATTACTATGTCGGAGGGGACCTTTTAACACTGCTTAGCAAGTTTGAAGACCGGTTACCGGAAGACATGGCCAGATTTTACCTTGCAGAAATGGTGTTGGCTATACATTCAATTCATCAGCTACACTATGTGCACAGGTAATAAAATCCACAATGCTGGGTAACCTAAACTGCTTGATCTAAAACATTGCTGACATAGAGACATATGGTCATCTTCTGTGCTTATGATTCCATGTCTATGCTGTACGTCTGCTGAGCGAATGTCATGCAAGGTGAAATGGTGGAGGCAGTTTAATTCATTTGCTTTTGACATTGTCCTGCATCCCTCCGCTGTGTGTGTACTTCTCTGAGGATAAGGCAGCAGAAAACGGTGGATTTGCAGAGGCAGGCCTATGTAAATGGATTTCGTGCATTAGCTGTCTTTCTATGTTAATATTGTCAAACGCAGACAAAAATAAAGTATATGTGAGCACAGTATAACTAATGCTGGCCATAGACTGGTCGTTTATCGGCCGGATTGTCGGTTGAAAAACGAAAAATCGGTCGTTCTGCTGCCACCAATCCTTACAAAAAATGGCCTTTTTTCATAGATTTTCCAGCATGACCGATAAAAAGAAATGAGAAGGACCGCAAAAATCGGACGACGACAGTGCCCCACTAACTGTGTGAATATCGGCCGATTATTCATTCGGATGAATATTCGGCCGATAAACGACCCATCTATGGCCTGCATAAAGCACGTAGTAATAAAATGAATATTTGTGCGCCCTAATCGCATTTATTCATTTCGTATACAAACATTTTGTACTTTTATTTGGAGGTCACATGAACATGCAGCCTTCCTAATGGTTTCTGTTTTGCCTATTGGTGGTTGTGTTTGTTTACAATGCAGGCAGGCGGTTTGTATCATCAAAGAGGGCAGGAAAGCTGCAATATGACGGTGGACCTAATGTAGGGGCCGCTGTCAGTCGAGGCAAGTTTAGGTGGGGGCATGCCGGGTAAAAATTCCAACAAATTTATAGGCATTCCATGTGTTTACACGGCATTGTTAGGCCCCATGTACACAGGACACTTCTGAACGATAGAAACTGACTGCTGGAAAACGTGGGTTAAAAAACGTCTGTTTAGCCGCACTTGCATGACGCATTTATGTGCGTTTGCGTTTAGAAGCTTTTTTTAAAGATAAGCACAGGAAAACCTCCCAAATGCCCAGAATGCACTGAAAAGTGGTAAATTATTAACTATTTCAGACTGTTTCAGAGACATACAGAGAGTAGAAGCAGAGACAGCAGTATGTGTTGAGATTAGCTTAGGTGTGAGTTGCTCATTAACATTTCTTTTGTTTCCAAGGGTGGGAAAGGTGTCTTGTGGAGGAGTCATTAAGGCCACCTGGCAGGGGGTCTTCATGAGGAAGTTGAGGTGTCAATGGTCATTAACATATATTTTGTTTCCAAGGGTGGGAGAGGTCTGAGGTGTGAATTGGTCATTACAATGTGTGACGAGCTTGGTAGGAACATCCTGTGGTCAGTGTTTTATCTATCTGAGTACCTTGAAAATGATTTGCATGCATTTTTCATGATGAAAAAAGGCTCTGGACAGCATCGGGAACTGGACGAGTTAAAAAAAAATTCAAACGCTGGTAAACGCATTTAGCCGCGTTTACAAGCGTTTTGCGTTTGAAGCGCTGATAAAATCGACTGCTGAACGCAAGTTTTCTGCGTTCAAAAAAACGACTGTAAACTCAAATGCCTGTAAACGAAGATGTGTACATGGACACATAGGAAAACATTAGGGAGAGTTCAGGGGCTGCTGAAAAAAACGCTGAACATCTCCTAAACGTGATTTTTATCAGCTGCAGTGTACAGGAGCCCTTACTCCAAAAAAAAAAGAAGTGAGTCTCAAACTGACCACACAACCAAGGGTCTTTTTCTATGCTTGGCGTGGCCAGATTACACTAAGGAAGGTAAGGAACTGGCAGCATCAACTGTTATTTCTGATGAATGTAAGGCTACGTTTAGATGTGTGATTGGGGGGTGGTAAAAATGTGCCCCCATAAGCTGCAAATGGCAGTGGAAAGGGGTGTTAACATGGTGCAGTTGCGATGCTTCACTTTGTGCCCACATCAAAAAGTATCCAACTTATTGTGATTGGTGGGCAGCAAGTCTGCTGAACTCATCCCACTTGGGTCACAGATCTTCAGCACAGCAAGGGGATCGTGATGAGCTATGTCCCTCGGACTCAGCACATCACTGATCAGGGTAAAGGGCCAATGACGTTGGCTCTTCACCATGTGATCAGTTGTGTCCAATCATAGCTGATCACATGTGAACAAATGTCGGTTATTGGCATTTCCTTTCCTCAGCGCTGTCACAGTGGTGGAGAAAGAAAAGTTGATTACCAGCTTTCCTGTGACAGGGGACATTTACACTGATTATCAGTGCAGCTCCATCAGTGCCACCTCACCAGTGCAGTCTATCAGTGAATAAGAAAAATTTTTTTCAAAATTTTATAACCAAAATGAAGAAAAAGGTGTTTTTTTTGTTTGTTTCTTTGCTTTTTGTTTATTTTTCAATTTTTCAGGATTTTTTTGTTTAGCAAAAAAAATAAAAAAAACCCAGTGGTGGTTAACTACCACCAAAACAAAGCTCTGTCTAAAAATAATGATAAAAATGTAATATTGGAACAGTGCTGCATGTCCGCGCAACTGTCATTCAAAGTGTGACAGCGCTGAAAATTAGCCTGGGCAGGAAAGGGGTGATAGAGCCCAGTAGGCAAGTGGTTGGGTAAAAATTTAACAAGAACTGTTCCCATGGGGAATAGCTGAGCTCCACATAGTGAGATTTACCACCGTTGCAGTATGAACACAGCGATCTGTGATTGTTTCGCGTAGATCGGGTGCTGAGCCTGGCTCTTTGCATTTGCTCCACCATTCCCTTTTTTACCGCAATGTGCACTGTCACGATAACTACGCCCACACGTCTGCTTACTTTGGAAAATCGGCTTGTAGACCATTCAGTCAATATTTGCTTTAGCTGCCTGTTTTTATTTTGCAATGCCAGAAGCGGCAGAGACAGCCAAGCTTCTTCAGTGACAGGGCAGCATTCCTTCATCTGTGTTAACACTTTCACTGCATTCCCTGGAGCGTTCGATTCTTCACTCTGTTTCCACTTTATCTCAATACAATCATTACTCTGCATTTCTGATGTCCTCATTTATTGCAGATGAACATACAGAGATGGAAGTGAGCGGCATTTTCTTTTTTGATATCAAGCATGCTCAATAAACTGGCATGGCGGCACCCTGTAATCTGTTTTATAAATACAAATGGTGAAGCGCTTTAAATAAATACTGTTGTCTTAAAATAATGAAGTCCACACAAAAACAGTTCATAAGACAAATCTGTTGTCTTATATCAGTGGTGGGCAACCTTTTTTTTCAACTGAGCCAAATCTCGCCAAAACCACGATTGAAATTTATTTTGAGAGCCACATTTTTAAAACTGAAAATACATCCCCCATATAGTAATTCATCCCCCATATAGTAATTCATCCCCCATATAGTAATTCATCCCCCATATAGTAATTCATCCCCCATATAGTAATTCATCCCCCATATAGTAATTCATCCCCCATAGTAATTCATCCCCCATATAGTAATTCATCCCCCATATAGTAATTCATCCCCCATATAGTAATTCATCCCCCATAGTAATTCATCCCCCATATAGTAATTCATCCCCCATATAGTAATTCATCCCCCATATAGTAATTCATCCCCCATATAGTAATTCATCCCCCATAGTAATTCATCCCCCATATAGTAATTCATCCCCCATATAGTAATTCATCCCCCATATAGTAATTCATCCCCCATAGTAATTCATCCCCCATATAGTAATTCATCCCCCCTATAGTAATTCATCCCCCCTATAGTAATTCATCCCCCCTATAGTAATTCATCCCCCCTATAGTAATTCATCCCCCCTATAGTAATTCATCCCCCATATTGTGTCAATTCACTTACCTTTGCTCCGCGCATTCCTCTCGCCGTGTTCCCGCGCCGTTCCGGTCTTCAGGGCGGACTGTGAGAGGAGAGGTGTTCGTCACGCTGCCCCGCCTACATCCTGACAGCCAATGTTTGTCACGCTCCGCGGGCCGGATTAAGAGGTCCGCCGGGCCGTAGTTTGCCCATTGCTGGGCTAGCTGCAGAGTCCTGACTTTTGGGGCGGCCGCCTGAGAGGAGGGAGGGGAGCGGGCGCCCGGCACACAGAAGAGCCGCATTAAATTGTGTAAAGAGCCGCATGTGGTTCGCGAGCCGCGGCTTGCCGACCACTGTCTTATATCAATAACGGAGGACGTATGACCAGTGTATATTTATATATGTACTATTCCCGCAGCAACCAATAGTCCTTTTCCAGAGAGATGCATTTATTCGGATAAAGATATTTGTTACAGATGACAGAAATCCAGCTGAATATTTGTAAAGATTACAACGAACAAAAGCTCTCAAAGTCCCATTCAAGATACTTCATATCAAGCATAGAGATACTACACCGTCCAGCATATGTCCAATCTATAATATACAACTAGGTAGCTTCCATGCAACCTGTGTTCTGTCCCATGTATCCTGACCTGTGCTCTGCTATCTTTGTATTCTCCCTTATGCTCTGCCCAGGTATCCTCACTTGTGCTCTGCTATCTTTGTATTCCTTCCTGTGTTCTGTGTCCTGTGTTAATATACACATTTTCCCCATTCAGTACAATGGCAAGCACTCTGATTGGCCACTTTTATTAGCTTGTTTGATCTTATGCGTCTAGACCAGCAATGGGCAAACTACGGCCCGGCGGACCTTTTAATCCGGCCCGCAGAGCTAGGCTCCCGCTAGGCTCCTCTCACAGTCCGCCCTGAAGACCGGTGTAGCATGAAAATCTGTCTCCTATGAGGATCTGTCCCCCTCGACGTATCTGCGCATGTGCCGGAGATCGCCGATCGGCTGCTAATGCCTGAAACTGGCACATGCGCAGATACGTCGAGGGGGACAGATCCTCATAGGAGACAGATTTTCATGCTACACCGGAACGGCGCGGGAACACGGCGAGAGGAAGGCGCGGAGCAAAGGTAAGTGAATTGACACAGTGGGGACTTAATATGGGGGATGAATTACTATAGGGGGGATGAATTACTATATGGGGGATGAATTACTATGGGGGATGAATTACTATGGGGGATGAATTACTATGGGGGATGAATTACTATGGGGGATGAATTACTATATGGGGGATGAATTACTATGGGGGATGAATTACTATGGGGGATGAATTACTATATGGGGGATGAATTACTATATGGGGGATGAATTACTATATGGGGGATGAATTACTATATGGGGGATGAATTACTATGGGTGACGAATTACTATATGGGGGACGAATTACTATATGGGGGACGAATTACTATGGGGGATGAATTACTATATGGGGGATGAATTACTATATGGGGGATTAATTACTATGCTTACTATGGGGGAATATTACTATACTTACTATGGATGACACATACACATCATTCATCTACTCTTCGTCCGGCCCCCGGGTCCAATATATGAACCCATTGCGGCCCTCAAGTCAAAAGGTTTGCCCGCCCCTGGTCTAGACCTAGAAACTTCCCCTGACTCTCCATATATTTACCCAAAAACAGGTTAACCCAACACAACAAAGGTAAGGTAATTGCCTCCTGAATACATTAACATAGTAAAGTGTCCTTTTGGTGTGTAAAGTGGTCTTATCACTGGCCTGTCAGTATGTGTTTCGATGTCTTCAATATATATATTACACACAATATACTACAAATACCAGTAAATAAATTATGCCTCAAAGTGCTACATAAGTGACATTCCAAAGTGACAATGTGAAAAAAAAAACTGGTCCCACAAGTGGACCTATATACAGTGCAGATGAACCCCCACACAAAATAGGAATAATATAAGTGATAAAATAAATAAAATCGCTCTAATTAAGTGCTATAAATATCTAATAACAATTGATTGATAAATACCAAACAAACATATAAAGTGATGACATAAAATTGATCCCAAATAAAGTGCAATACAAATCCCTCACAGTCCCAGTGGGGGACATGTATAGTGATTGATTAATAAGTACACTACTCTAACTAAAGGTGACTGGTGTTAATAACAAATTCAATATTTAGGAGTAATAACTAACGATATAGTCCATCATTGTGCAAATTGCAAATATTTGTGCTTCAATTTCCACTCCAAATATTTTCAGTGCTTGTGCGACACTCAGGTGGAACACATATCCATAAGTGGCCAAAATGCCTCCTCATCTCCTTACCGCGACCACTAAGGGCCTCAAAGCTTTATACAGCAACCAATTCCACACCATGCGGCATCACATATAACTGGCTCCAATAGCTCCACTTAATCTCAGCTCTGGATCTCCCCTCAAATGGTGGTCCCCGCAGTATAGCTTATAGGTACATACCATTAAACCAGGGCCATAAAAAAGTAAGCCGAAGAGACCTCCATAGTGTAACTCTATTAGAGTCTAATAGAGTCGCCAAGTGAACACTCACAGTTTTGTAGATTTCACATCAGCAGTTTTCCCACATACTATGGGTGTATTGCAAGGCTTTGAGTGTAGTAAAATGGCGTCTAACGGAAGTGTGTCACCGCACTCTACGCGTTACGTCACGATTGGCACGTGACTTCCTCAGGAAGGAGGTAGTAAACTGCCACAAAAAAAAAAAAATCAGGCCCTGCAGGTTTAAGTAATAATGTACTAGTATGCACCCCGTACTATTAAGACAAACTTTCCTGCACATGGAGCCCTCTCATGCAGTGCTGTAACGGTTCCCTGGCGCTTTCATTTTCACCCGTTTTTTTTTTCCCGTTTTCGCAGGCTCCGCTTGTATGAAAGGCTGGGGCCACGCTGACATCACTCCCATGCATGAAGCTCTGAAAGTATGGCACATGTATGCCTTCCCTTCAGAGAGCATGCGTCAATGGCATCACTGGCTGCATCCCGTATGAACATCTCCTAAATGGTGCATGTTTAGAAGATATTCACTGTACCTACAGCTATGCCTTTTTATAGGCTTACCTGTAGGTACAGCAGGGACCAGCAGAATTTTGATCCATCTATGGGGGCAGGCTGGTTGAACGGAATATATAGTCAGAAAGTGCAGCGTTGAAAATATATTCATGTATCCAATGGTACTGTTACTTTAAATAGTGCAAATAGTTCATAAAGTGCAAAGTTCATATATATAGTGCAATTATGTAATATAACCATATGCGGTAAATAATATATATATATAATTAAAAGTCCATATAATAGTGATATTCTGTCCTCAATTAATGATGTAAGGTGAAGATCCTGTGTTCAGGTGAAAATACAATCCATGTGACATTTATTCCATTCGGTGAAGTTCAGGGAATATAGTAAAAATGCACACTCACCAGATGCGCATTTAAAATAGGCAGTATAGTATATAAGATGTAATGAGCCAGAGGTCCCCTTTAAGGTGGAATGGGTATACAGCCTGGAAAGGATCTCCCTCCTCTGGGTCGTAGAGCTGTTCTGCAGCTTTGTGTCATATGGGACTTTGTAAATTAATAGCTCACAGCCAAAATCAAAGATGGCCGCCGGACCTTCGTGAGGCGTACAGCTCCTCCTTGACGCGGTTTGTGCCACGCACATTTTCAAAAGAGGTGTGCCTGTGATGCCGGACGTCTATTCATTGCCTTATATAGCTCTGATTTGCGTGCGCGCATTGCCGATTGACTTCTGTACAACCAGCCTGTTGGAAAACTTTTACTCGATCACTGCTGCCGGCTATAGTTCGTGATACTGATGAGTGCATCCTGACGGCAGAAAAGCCTCTCCTCTGTCAGAATACAATAGCTCTGTGGGACGGATTCCCCCATCCACGTCAAATGTGTGCATGGTGGAATCGATTCATTTTCTTTCGTTCAACGTGCTGGTTGAACAAAAGAAAATGAATTGTGTAAGGCCTGTTGTAGATGTGCTTGTTAACATGTCGAAGTTATTGAAAGATCTCTGGAATAGTGGAATGTACTCCCCGAACTTTGGATAAAAATCAGAGCTCAGCATCACTTCCATCGAATGCGCCCAGCCGTGGCCTGCCTGTTTTCACACACACACTTCTTCGTCTTTGTTCCTAGTGCTGCCGTATTAAATCAGCCGAATAGAGTTCACCGATTTGACAGCTGAGGTTGTATTTCTGTTGGTGTCCGTGTTCTACTACTGCCTCGCTCCCCATTGTTCCGTGTTGATAAACAAGGGCAGAGACAGAACAGACTGTGCCGTCTTCTTTCCAACGTAAAGTTCAAGGTTTTGGTAAACCACTCAGGATGGGGTTAGTCATTGTGTGACCGCTTGTACATTGGTGCAGTTTATACCGCCTGTTCAATAGTTGCCTAGGAATGAAGACATTTGTTGTTAAGCATCATTCAAAGACAAACTGGTTACATCAAGGGAACATATAATGGTTTATAATTATTGCAGTCGGGATTACAATGTTTTTATAATCAGAAAGTGCAGCGCTGAAAATATAATATTGTATCCAATGGTACTGTTACTTTAAATAAAGTATGGCACATGTATGCCTTCCATTCAGAGAGCATGCGTCAGTGGCATCACCAGCTGCATCCCGTATGAACATCTCCTAAATGGTGCATGTTTAGAAGATATTCACTGTACCTACAGCTATGCCAGCAGGGACCAGCAGAATTTCGATCCATCTATGGGGGCAGGCTTGTTGTACAGAATATATAATCAAAAAGTGCAGCGCAGAAAATATATTAATGTATCCAATGGTATTGTTACTTTAAATAGTGCAAATAGTTAATAAAGTGCAAATTTCATATATATATAGATATAGTGAGATTATTTGATATAACCATACGCGGTAAATAATATCTATGTATATATATTTTTTTATATGTGTATATATATGTATATTTATTTATGTGTGTGTGTATGTATGTGTATATATATATATATATATATATATATATATATATATACACATACATACATATACATACAGTGGGGATCGAAAGTTTGGGCACCCCAGCTAAAAATTTGTATTAATGTGCATAAAGAAGCCAAGGAAAGATGGAAAAATCTCCAAAAGGCATCAAATTACAGATTAGACATTCTTATAATATGTCAACAAAAGTTAGATTTTATTTCCATCATTTACACTTTTAAAATAACAGAAAACAAAAAAATGGCGTCTGCAAAAGTTTGGGCACCCTGCAGAATTTATAGCATGCACTGCCCCCTTTGCCAAGCTGAGACCTGCCAGTGTCATGGATTGTTCTCAATCATCGTCTGGGAAGACCAGGTGATGTCAAGCTCAAAGGTTTTAAATGCTCAGACTCATCTGACCTTGCCCCAACAATCAGCACCATGGATTCTTCTAAGCAGTTGTCTAGAAAACTGAAACTGAAAATAGTTGACGTTCACAAAGCTGGAGAAGGCTGTAAGAAGATAGCAAAGCGTTTTCAGATGTCAATATCCTCTGTTCGGAATGTAATTAAGAAATGGCAGTCATCAGGAACAGTGGAAGTTAAAGCAAGATCTGGAAGACCAAGAAAAATATCAGACAGAACAGCTCGCAGGATTGTGAGAAAAACAATTCAAAACCCACGTTTGACTGCACGATCCCTCCAGAAAGATCTGGCAGACACTGGAGTTGTGGTACACTATTCCATTATAAAGAGATACTTGTACAAATATGGTCTTCATGGAAGAGTCATCAGAAGAAAACCTCTTCTACGTCCTTACCACAAAAATCATCGTTTGAACTTTGCAAATGAACATATAGACAAGCCTGATGCATTTTGGAAACAAGTTCTGTGGACCGATGAGGTTAAAATTGAACTTTTTGGCCGGAATGAGCAAAGGTACGTTTGGAGAAGAAGGGGCACAGAATTGAATGAAAAGAACCTCTGTCCAACTGTTAAGCATGGGGTTGGATCAATCATGCTTTGGGCTTGTGTTGCAGCCAGTGGCACAGGGAACATCTCACGAGTAGAAGGAAAAATGGATTCAATAAAATTTCAGCAAATTTTGGATGGTAACTTGATGCCATCTGTGAAAAAGCAGAAGTTAAAGAGAGGATGGCTTCTACAAATGGATAATGATCCTAAACACACCTCAAAATCCACGGGGGATTACATCAAGAGGCGTAAACTGAAGGTTTTGCCATGGCCTTCACAATCTCCTGACCTCAACATAATTGAAAATCTATGGATAGACCTTAAAAGAGCAGTGCGTGACACACAGGCCAGAAATCTCAAAGAACTGGAAGACTTTTGTAAGGAAGAATGGGCAAAGATACCTCAAACAAGAATTGAAAGACTCTTGGCTGGCTACAAAAAGCGTTTACAAGCTGTGATACTTGCCAAAGGGGGCAGTACAAGATATTAGCTCTGCAGGGTGCCCAAACTTTTGCAGACGCTATTTTTTCGTTTTCTGTTATTTTGAAAGTGTAAATGATGGAAATAAAATCTAACTTTTGTTGACATATTATAAGAATGTTTAATCTGTAATTTGATGCCTTTTGGAGATTTTTCCATCTTTCCTTGGCTTCTTTATGCACATTAATACAAATTTTTAGCTGGGGTGCCCAAACTTTCGATCCCCACTGTATATATATTTGTATATATAAAATTAAAAGTCCTTATAAGAGTGATATTCTGTCCTCAATGATGTAAGGTGAAGATCCTGTGCTCAGGTGAAAATACATTCCATGTGACAATTATTCCATTCGGTGAAGTGCAGCGAATATGGTAAAAATGCACACTCACCAGATGCGCATTTAAAATACGCAGTATAGTATATAAGATGTAATCTGCCAGAGGTCCCCTTTAAGGTGGAATGGGTATACAGCCTGGAAAGGATCTCCCTCCTCTGGGTCGTAGAGCTGCTCTGCAGCTTTGTGTCACATGGAACTCTGTAAATTAATAGCTCACTCATATTATGTCCTTTAGGTGGTCTGGTTACTGTTTTCTTGCGGAAACTGCATCATTAAGTGATGAACTGTAGTTACCTAAATGAAACTGTGCTGCTTCCCTGTTGGTGTACAGAACCACATTCAGCTCCTGGTCTTTGCAGTTGTTCTTGTTGTCCTCTGTGTATACCTCAATGGCTTTCTTGTAATTCTTCTCCTTAAAACAGTCATTGCCCTCCTCTTTGCAGGATTTGGTCAGTTCTTCAGTAGCCTCCCTGTCACACTCTTCCCCACTTCCGGTCCTGGATCCTCCTCTCTCCACATGCTTCCGGAGGTGCAGCACACTCTCTCCTCCCTCACATGTTTCTAACACAGGATTACAATGTTATTTGGTAATATATTCCTTTTTAAATATATTGCTTATAAATAATTCCTGCTTGTATAGTAGAGGACACAGGTTCACAGATTCAGAGATGACTCTTATAGGCAGGTATCTTCAGCTGATTGGACATTTAAAAAAAAAAAAAGCAAGTCTCAGTTCTTTGCTAGTGTCTTTTTGTCCCATTCTGAAAACCCCCGCGGGAGATGGCTCTGCGCTATCTGCATGTGGTTCGAGTTGTTTGTTTATCTCACAGCCATGACTTCCTTGTGTTTGTCTATTTGTACTTCCTTGGTGTCCTCACAGGGGGCTCCCTGCATGTAGTTCCAGCTTTAGGTGGATCCGTCGGGTTGTGTTTCGGGTCTACTTGGCAAGGATCAGGTTCCTACTTTTCCGGTGACTGATCATTCTACTAGGTCCATCCGTGCTTCCTGGGCTCTTCAGCATCTGCTTTCTGCGTCGCATATTAGTAAGGCCACCACCTAATCTTCGGTTCACATGTTTGTTGGGATGTTCAGACTTCAGCTATTCAGTACAATGATGCAGCGCTATATCTAAATCTACTGAGTGGATGTGACCACCCTATACCTGTGAATAAAAAATCAGCATATATAACAGTATAGGAGATACCTGTGAATAAGACCAACATATATAGCAGTAACAATGTAATAGATCCTATTAAGGTGTTAGAACTGGCCGGATCTATAAGGTGATATACAGTTGTGTTCAAAATAATAGCAGTCTGACATCACTAACCGGATCAATCACTGTTTTTGGTAGAAATGATATTTCTACATGGCAAATAATTTACTAGCAGGTGTAGTAGAGTAATAGAAATCCAACAGACCCAACAGTCATGACATGCATGCTGCTGATTCTGTGTCATTGAATCACTCATTGAAAGGGTCATGTTCCAAATAATAGCAGTGTGGAGTTCTATTAGTGACGACATTCATTTTTTTGAAAAACAGGTGGCAATTATTGCCCTTATTTAAGGAAGGAAGGCAGCAAATGTTGTACATGCTGGTTACAGTGCATTTCTCTCTGAAATTCTGAGGAAAATGGGTCGTTCCAGACATTGTTCAGAAGAACAGCGTACCTTGATTAAAAAGTTGATTGGAAAGGGGAAAACATATAAAGAAGTGCAGAAAATGATAGGCTGCTCAGCTAAAATGATCGCAAATGCTTTAAAATGGCAACCAAAACCTGAAAGATGTGGAAGAAAGCGAAAAACTACCATTCGAATGGATAGAAGAATAGCCAAAATGGCGCGGACTCAGCCAACAATCAGCTCCAGGAAGATGAAAGAAGGTGTAAAGTTCCCTGTGAGGACTGTTACAATTAGAAGACGCCTATGTGAAGCCAAGCTATCTGCAAGAAGTCCCCGCAAAGTCCCACTGTTGGAAAAAAGACGTGCTGAAGAGGTTACAATTTGCCAAAGAGCACATTGACTGGCCTAAAGAGAAATGGCGCAACATTTTGTGGACTGATGAAAGTAAGATTGTTCTTTTTGGGTCTAGTGGGCGGAGACAGTTTGTCAGACGACCCCCAAACACTGAATTCAAGCCACAGTACACTGTGAAGACAGTGAAGCATGGTGGTGCAAGCATCATGATATGGGGAGGTTTCTCATACTACGGGGTTGGGCCTATTTATCGCATACCAGGGATCATGGATCAGTTTGAATACATCAGAATACTTGAAGAGGTCATGCTGCCTTATGCTGAAGAGGAAATGCCCTTGAAATGGGTGTTCCAACAAGACAACGACCCCAAACACACCAGTAAACGTACAACATCTTGGTTCCAGACCAACAAGATGGACGTTATGGAGTGGCCAGCCCAATCCCCGGATCTTAATCCAATAGAAAACTTGTGGGGTGACATCAAAAATGCAGTTTCTGAGGCAAAACCAAGAAACAGAGAAGAACTGTGGAATGTAGTCCAATCATCCTGGGCTGGAATACCTGATCACAGGGGCCAGAAGTTGGGTGACTCCATGCAACACAGATGTACAGCAGTTCTCAGAAACAGTGCGACTACAACCAAATATTCATGAAGTCATTCAAAGGAAAGCAAAATCTTCAAACATTTTTCAGTTTATATAGTGAATGTTTGAGTTTGTAAAGAAGAATACAAACACTGCTATTTTTTTGAACCGTCTAATATTCACTTTTCTTCAGTTTTTTAGAGCAGCAACACAAATTTGATCTATTTTTCTTCATGTTGTGATTTGGAATAGAATGTGTCGTGTTCCCAATGCATTTGTGTGGATGGAAATAAAGGCTATTAGAAGGATTTTGAGGTTTATTCACTTTTTTCAACACACTGCTATTATTTTGAACACAACTGTACATGTGGTTAACGGTGCAAGTAAGAGGTTCAATTGAACCTAAACAGGTGATAATAATTCTCCCCCGTCAGGGGATCAACTCCAACAGAGTATACGTGATAGCTCAAACACAGTGAATCCCTATGCAGGGATGTATACTACCACATAAAGGTGATAAGTAATGACCCATTTCAGTTAACAAACTACTATAGGATAACAATGTCCATAACAAGCTGACATAGTGCTACATGGCAAAGATAATTAACCATGACTTTCCAAGCGTGCTCCTGTGCTGGTGCAAGTGTGAAATGAGAATCAGGCGTGCGCGCTCACCTTCCCGCTGCGACCCACAGGGGCCAAAACGCCTTTCGGATCACCCTGGATCCTGCACGCAATCTCCGGGTAGGATAGATTCCACAGCCCCTACTGGTCTCTCCTTCACTCTCAGTTACTCCTCCAAACACAGGTGTCAGTGTTTATGCTCATATATGCACATCATGTGGAATCATACAATGATAAAACAGACTCCATAGTGTAATACTGTAAATTTATTACTAAATGGGGTAAAAACGCCAAGTGCCAACTCACATTATTGCAGATATAGACAAGCTTTTCACACCACTGTACATGGGTGTACTGGATACACTCGGGTGTACTAAGATGGCGCTCACCTGAAGTGCGTCACCACGCCGCCTCTACGCAGACTTCAGCTGCTGCTGCTTTTAGTTACAAGGTGCTTCAGGCTGCTGTTTGACTTGGGTACTGGACCCTTATTGGTTGCTTTGTGGGGGGGGGGTGGGGGGCTTTTTGCTTGTTCTATTGATGTTTGTTGCTCTTCCCTCATTGGTATTGCTTTGGGATGTCCCATTTGTCTCTGAATCTACCTGTGCCCTGTACTGTACGAGCTAGAAATAGGATTTTTGAATGGCCTGTGAAATCCATCTCTTGGATCATGGCACATACCATCATCTCATTGCTTGCCAAAGAACAGAGGCTTGCTGGGAGCCAGTGTCCAGTCAGCTGATGGGACCCACCTATACTCAGTCATCTCTGAATCTACTTGTGTCCTGTACTGTACTTCAAGAAATGGGTAATGCAGGCGAGTCTAAAATCCTGTTGTCTATCAAAACAGCAGGTGGAGCTATAGTCTCCCTCAGATGAGAAGCATGGTATCCATGTCAGCTGTGCATAAAGATGTCTGTTTTTCTGAACTCCATGAGTTCAGGATCCCTTACCAGACAGCTCAGAATGGGGTTTTAGTTGGACAAAAGGAGCTGCAAAGCAAATCTGTCTACTGTTGTTTCTTTAGCGAACCTGTAGTGCTCTGGGAATCCTTTGTCAAACATTTCTTTGTAAAACAAAGTTTTAAGCATATGTTTAAAGAGGAGCTCCAGTCTCCCCCCAAAAAATTAAGTCAGCAGCTACAAATTCTGTACCTGCTGACTTTTCATAAAAGGACACTTACCTTTCCAGAGGTCCAGCAGTATTCTCACCCGAGATGATTCTTCAATTGTCCTCGGGTCCAGGTGCCAGCATCTTGGGTAAGGAAAACTGGCAGTGAACACAGTCAGTTTCCTACTATGCATGTGCAAGCCACACTGCGTTTTGTGAATGGCTCCATAGTCTTGGACCTGTTATGTGTCCCAGAAGACTGCAAGGGGAAAGGATGGGGTGAACTTATGCAGAAGGAGGTACCTGTCAAAACCAGGTACTCGTGCTCTCCCCCCCCCCAAAAAAAGTGCAAAATGTGGCAATGAAGGGAAGAAGGATGTAAACAAGCAGAACTTCCCTTTTTCGGTAAAGTTCCACTTTGATACATTATCATTGTTTCCTTTAGGCACTGTTCACACTTATGCGAAGTGGGAGTGTTTGTGATATCTCGCATGTTTCCACGGCATATGAAAATGCGCCAGTTTCTGGCAGGCACACTGTGGTGCTATTCATTTTCATGGCACCCCAAATACACCAGCCAGCCCACATGTGCTAAATCGCACCACTGCTCATGTCGTAGTGTCATATGTTGGGCAATGCGATTAAAAAAAAAAAAAGTTCCTATACTTTTGTGTGATGGACAGCCCTAGAAATTTATGCGCTGCTTTAAGCATTTCAATACCGTGCAATTTTACACCTTCCCTCCCAGGCCATTTTTCAGGTTTCAACGCTCTCACACTTTAAATGACAATTGCGCGGTCATACAACATTGTACCCAAACTAAAATTTTATCATTTTCTTCACACAACTAAAGCTTTCTTTTGGTGGTATTTAATCACCGCTGGGGTTTTTATTATTTGCTAAATGAACAAAAAAAGACCAAAAATTTTGAAAAAAAAACACATTTTTCTTTGTTTCTGTTATAAAAGTTAACAAATAAATAATTGTTCTTCATAAATTTAGCCCAAAATGTATTCTGCTACATGTCTTTGGTGAAAATAACCCAAATTAGGATGTATTATTTAGTTTGTAGGAAAGTTATAGAGTTCACAAACTATGGTATAGATCTGAAAATTGATCAATCCTGAAGTACTGACAGCCAATCTAATTTCTTGAGGTCCAAGAATGTCAGGATAGTACAGATATCCCCAAATGACCCCTTTTTGCAGAGTAGACAGTCCGACGTACTTCATAAGAGGAATGGCGAGTTTTTTGAAGTTGTATTTTTTTTGTCATAATTTTTCGGAAAATGAAAAAATTAAAAAAATTATTTTCACTATTTTTTTTTTACATACTGTCACCAGTGCAGTACAGCGTCATCATATAACTGGCATGGCGGTGAACAGGGACACAGACACGGTGACAGATCGCGCTGCTGCGCCGCTCTGCATTAGCGCAAATTGCGCATGTGCGGGAGCACGCCAAATGGCGTGCACCCGGAATGCAGGTACACATTTGAAGCCGCCAAACGGCCATTGGCCGGGCGGCGAATGGTTAAACACGACTCAAAACGCACAAAAGCGTGAGCGCATTGTTGCACTTGCATTAATGTGAATAGTAAAATTCTTATATCAGAACAGCTAGGAGAAGACATAGATGACTAAAACTGAATCCAACTCTTGTCACGTCAAGTGTGACCCTGTTCCCTCTTCCCAAGTCTCCTGGTTCTTTTAATATGTAGGATTTATTATTTATTTCAGGTACTTATATAGCGCCGTCGGTTTACGCAGCACTTTACATACATAAATTGTACATTCACATCAGTCCCTAACCCTCAAGGGGTGTACAATCTAAGGTCCCTAACTCACATTCATACATACACATACTAGGGACAATTTAGACAGGAGCCAATTAACCTACCAGCATGTCTTTGGAGTGTGGGAGGAAATCGGAGTACCCGGAGGAAACCCACGCAGGCACAGGGAGAACATGCAAACTCCAGGCAGGTTGTGCCTTGGTTGAGATAGGAACCAACGACCCGAGTACTGCCAGGCGGAAGTGCTAACCATTTAGCCACTGTTGTCCCTGTGAAATAAAGAACAAGTTGGATTTTTTTTTTTTTAATATGCATACCTTTAAATCCACTGCAAGCCTGCAGTTCCGGTCCCAGTCGCCTAGGCGATAATGTCATAAGGCGATTTGCAAGGTCTCCTGGGATGTCGTTTCCTGAATCCCAGGAGTCCTTTGGTTTCCTGTAATTGCGGGACTTGGAAACTGGAAATGACGCAAACAGGGGTTGAAGGAAACCGGAGTATCTGGAGGAAACCCACACAAGTACAGGGAGAACATGCAAACTCCAGGCAGGTGGTGCCGTGGTTGGGATCCGAACCAGCAACCCTAGTACTACCAGGTGGAAGTTCTAACTATTAAGCCACTGTGCTGCCCATGATCTTCATTTGATTAGTAGGGGGACTGCGGTGACAGGAGGTACCAGGGCCAAACGTGACTGATTAAAGGAAATGTCAAGGTTGGCACAGCTGTCTGTCTATGGACCTGATGATTGTTTTGCAGATGGTAACCTGTACATACACATGTATGTTCTCAGTTTGATTTTGCTAAGTTTATATCATGTTTACTTTGTGGGCTCTTGGCTGGGTACAGTGAATGTAGGAAGTTATGCCTGTTTTTTGTTTTTCTATTTCAGGGATTTAAAGCCGGATAATGTTCTTCTGGATATGAATGGACACATTCGCCTGGCCGACTTTGGGTCGTGTTTAAAAATGAACGACGATGGAACGGTAAATTGTACTCTACTATTGGATGTGCACATCTTATGGGCACACAGTGCAGCTCAGAAGAGCCAGTGCTAAGGTGTCTGCACTTGTTTCCAATTCTGCCTTTCTACTGTAACCCCTCTGAGCTTTTCTTGGTGGTCTTGCCTGTTTTACATATTAGAAATTTGAAGAAGTGGAGTAGACTCCATGGTGAGTGCTGGCAGAGCTAGGAACTTGTGGATGGAGATGTCACCATAACTGAAATATTAGTATTGGGTTCACAGAGCCTACAGGCCTCATACACATGTGGTATTGCCCATCATGTAGACGTGTTGTGTGGTTCACTCTTGTTCTGCTCATTTGGATCTCAAAATGTGCATCAAAACACCAGAATTGCAGCGTACAAATTGTTTTCCAAATGCTTCACATTGTTATGAGCAATTCCCTATTACAGAGAATGAGCTTTCGTGTACTCAGATTGCATTTTTAGCATGGTGGATTTGATTTAAATCAAGTTTATTAAAATCACGATTTAAATCACTAGTTAATAGGCTTGATTTATAATTTTTAAAGCGCATCTGTCATCTTTGTCCCGCAGCGGCTCCTCTGACCCGCTGTTGACTCACTTTAATGGTAGGGCTGGTGATGCGGCAGGGACACAACAAGGTGAGGGACGTGGCGGCAGCAGGTGAGTGGATGCCCACTAACAAGCGCTGCCATGATGGATCTAAAATGACAGGTGCTCTTTAAATGTAAGGCATCTGACTAATGCTTGCTGGTAGTTAGTATCTTTAAGATTTGCAAACCAAAGGAAGGTTTCCTTTTCAGAATAATAAGCTGTCGGGTTAGTAAAACAACGATATCAGAACCGATTTTAGGTTAATAGGTTAATCACACGTAGCTGGAGAACGACTCAAATTCTTTTATTTCAGGTTTTTTCTCATGGTTACTGTGAAATTGTGTGAATGCATCAATGCAGTGCATGTTATCTCAACTTGCAGAGCTTGGATTCATTGAATGAGATTACCAAAAATGTAACTATTGCAGAATTTACAGCCTCATGCTACATTATTATTATTATACAGGATTTATATAGTGCCAACAGTTTGCTCAGTGCTGTACATTATAACATTATAATGGGAGACAGTACACGAGACAGTACAGTAACAATACTGGGGTTATAGGGCCCTGCCCCTTGGAGCTTACAATCTAGGAGGGAGGGTATAGTGGTACAGGAGGAAATAGCTGTGGGGGATGGAGTGGTAGGAAGAGTGGAGGAGTTCAGTAATTAGCTGAGGGTGGGGTAGGCTTCCCTGAAGAGATAGGTTTTCAGAGTGTGCCTAAAGGAGAGGAGAGTAGGTGATAGTCTGATGGATTGGGGTAGGGAGTTCCAGAGGATGGGGGAAGCCCTGGAGAAGTCCTGGAGACGGACATGGGAGGAGCAGACCAGGGAACTAGAGAGTAGGAGGTCTAAACTCAATTATTAATGTATCTTAAATTGAAAACTATCTTTAGATAGATTTTTACTGCAAAAGCATTTTATCAAAATACGTTTGATAAAAATAAAAAAAATCCAATTTAAATAAATTAATTTAATTTATTTTTAAAATCATCTATTTTTATCCACCCTGATTTTTAGTTTTGGATTGAGAGTGTGCCTCTGTCAGGAGTACTGGAGAGACTTCCCTTTGCTTCGAATTGGCAAGAAGATAGTGGAAATGATTGGAAATCCCACCTTTTGAGGGTTTTCATCAAAACAGGTGTCCCTGTCTCAGCACCTTTTGTTTTGGGTGCAAACATTTGAATATTTTGTGACTTTCTCCTTTTCAAACTCTGTTTAAAACTAGGGATCAATAAGGGAGTTCTGTGATGTTGGGAGATGGTGGGAAAGCCTATTGTTTGGGAACATATGCTGACCAGGAGTGGCTGCCACCCCCACCCCCCTGCTGATCAGCTATTTAGAGAGATCTTTTAATCTGCTTCAAGACTTTTTATCTGCTACACTGCAGCTTGGCCTCAGACGTTCACTGATAACTCCCTCCTCTGTCTGGGCCTCATTTACAGCTAGGAAATTAAGACACTGTCCTGAAGCACCTGAGATTTATAATAAGGATTATAAACCTGGACTCAAAGGAAACCTGCGTTTTGTCCATACTCGGGGAACCAACTGCTGCCTCGCTTGGTTGCCTTAACATGCCTTTCCTTTACTCCCTCGCTGCTCCATTCAGCCCCTGAGAGACAACTATGATGTACCTTGGGGTATTGGGAGCATGTGACCCACTTACCTTCCTCCCATAAAGTAATGGCGGCCGGAGTAATTCATTATCAGCCTCAAGTGCTGCCACATGGAAGCAGGGAGAGTGGCATTAGCCCTGTGTAAGTGATAACTGAGCCTACACCCTCTTCTCTAGCAGGCAAACAGAGCAGTGATCTATTGAAGGGAACCGTTAATATATGCAACCGGAGAAGGTGGAGGCTAAATAAAGCTGTTGCATTGCTTTTCATATAGAATGAGTTTATATACTGATCCATCGCCACTACCCCTCCCCCCAACCCTCTGATACTTTTCCACTGTTCACTCACTGCACCCCCTCAGCTCACTAATATTTTTCCACTGATCCATCACCACTCCCCTACCAACCCACTGATACCTTTCCACTGATTCCCCCCTCTTTTAATCCCTCATCCCCCCCCCCCAAACCCACGGATACCTTTCCACTAATCCCTCACTGCTCCACCCCAACCCAGTGGTATCTTTCCACTCACCACTCACTTCTTCCCCCATCCCCTCCCAAAACTAATGATACCTTTCCACTCATCTCCCACTGCTTCACCCAACCCAAACCAATGATACCTTTCCACTCATCCCTCACTGCTTCCCCCTCTCAAAACCAATGATACCTTTCCACTCATCCCTCACTGCTTCCCCCTCCCGAAACCAATGATACCTTTCCACTCATCCTTCACTGCTTCCACCTCCCCAAACCAATGATACCTTTTCACTCATCCCTCACTGCTTCCCCCTCCCCAAACCAATGATACTTTTCCACTCATCCCTCACTGCTTCCACCTCCCCAAACCAATGATACCTTTCCACTCATCCCATACTGCTTCCCCCTCCCCAAACCAATGATACCTTTCCACTCATCCCATACTGCTTCCCCCTCCCCAAACCAATGATACCTTTCCACTCATCCCATACTGCTTCCCCCTCCCCAAACCAATGATACCTTTCCACTCATCCCTCACTGCTTTCCCCTCCCCAAACCAATGATACCTTTCCACTAACCACCCCCCCCCCCCCCCAAACTCACTGATACCTTTTCATCAATCCCCTAATGCTCCCCCCACCTCTATCTTTTTACTGATCCCTCAACCCCAACCCACTGAGGCCTTTCCAGTATTTCCCTACTGTTCCTTCTTCAGTCTAAGCCACCAGCAATATATTCAGTATTGGCAGCCTCCATGTTTTTCTCTGGGTTGCGTTTCATCGTCTCCTGAACACAAATGACTGCTCGGTAAATGCCATGTGTAGCAAGTCTTTTAAGTGAATCTCCCAGTTTGTGAAGTTTGAATAAAAGTAGCTAAAATGATTTGAGTGGTTCAGTCAGGGGTTATTAAATACAGTTTTACAGTGTTTCATTCCCGTTTGGTGGCTAATGGATCCAAGTGCTGGGAAATTTTTATAGAGTCGCCAAAAATGTATGTGCCTACCCTCTGTTTTTTGCGCTTTTCACAATTTCGATCTCTCCTTTTGTGCAGGTGCAATCTTCAGTGGCAGTTGGAACACCGGATTATATCTCTCCTGAAATCCTACAAGCAATGGAGGATGGAATGGGAAAATACGGGCCAGAGTGTGACTGGTGGTCTCTGGGAGTCTGCATGTATGAAATGCTGTGTGGGGAGACGCCTTTCTATGCTGAATCTCTGGTGGAGACATACGGGAAGATCATGAATCATGAGGTAGTTATTAGTCCAATCCAGGTGTGCCTCTCTGAAGAGGATATAGTGAACTTAGAGAAACCATCAATTTACCCGTTCAGGAAAGAGTGACCTTGCCTCCTGATAGCCCAGAGCTCCTTTATCCACCCAGAAATGTATACTCGTTCATCCACGTAGGTATCCACCCTGGGTGATATCTGGTATTGCATGGTGTTGAAACTTAGGCCGGTGGATGACATCACTGCCCCTCCCTATATGATTGTATTAGGGCTGTTGAAGCTCAAGCACTGTGAACTGTCTGAGACCACATACTCCTCAAACCTGGGAAGCCTTGCTCAATTAGAGAAATGGAGTGATGGATCTGATGGACCAAGGAGATGATGGAGGAGCTTGGATTAGTGAGAAAAACTTGGCACTGGACTTGACAGATGCTGTCACTTTGCCGTATTTGGTGAAGGTGACATTGTCTCTTTACGCTGTTCACCCAACATCACCACCAACCCACTTCTGTTGTTTTATAACATAAATATCAAAATACTTTTTGAAGGCTGAGATTTCATAACAGAGTGGTGATGGTTTGGGGGAGATAGTTTTATGCGTTGTGAACAACTTGGAACACAGACTGCTTTTTAACCCAATGCAGAACAGGTCTCCCATCTCCAAACAGCACTGTCAAGCGGTGTCTAGGAGCAAATTGCTCACAGCAAGGCAGGAGGTAAACAAAACTTTGGGGGCTGCTGGCTATGCCACATGAGTCATGCCTTCTCTTCATTAAAGTGGAGCTCCACCCAAAAGGGGAAGTTCCGCTTTAAGCCTTTGTCCCCCGCTCCCCATTAATGATTGGCACCTTTGGGGAGCGGGTACCCGAATTTGCCTAGGCGATCAGAAGCGGAAGTTTTCCCCCTCCCCCGTAGTCTTCTGGGACACGTGAGAGATCCCAGAAGACTACAGGGCCATTTGCAGCAGCGCTTCTCGCACATGCGCAGTGGGCACCCGGCTGTGAAAAGCCGCAAGCTGTCACAGCCGGGTGCCCACACTGAAGATGCCGACACCAAGGAGAGAAGACGGCTGGTGAAACCAGCGGTGGTGTGGATACCGCTGGACCGAGGGACAGGTAAGTGTCTGTGTTTTAAAAGTCAGCAGCTACAGTTTTTGTGGCCGCTGACTTTTATTTATTTATTTTTCTCAGGTGGAACTCCGCATTAAAGGTAACCCATAATATTAGTATTGTTTTAGAGGTTACGGGTCAAAAGCAAATGCGTAATTGTGAAAGTGCACTTAGCTTTAATAGAATGTATTACACTGCACTATAAAGTATGGATGCATTCACATCAGTTCCTGTTCCAGGAATGTTACATCTTTATTAAAGTCAACCATACGTACACATGGCTAAACTTTATTTGTTCAAAAGCCAATTAACGTAACAGGATTTTTTTGGGTTGTGGATTGTTTTTGAACTGCGTTGTTTCATAGATAAATCGTGTACAAACTTGATGATTTTGGAACTGGCGCACAAATACTGAGCAGGGTAGTTGTATATCCACATGCAGGCTGTTTTTGTAGTTTGAGGGAGCGTGGTCTAAAATTGCAAACATAAATGGGATAGGGATGGCAAAGGGCTTAAAGGAGAAGTATAGCCAAAGCTTTTTTTGGTTGTACTTCTATGGATCACAGAAGTGCAGTTTGTTCTGTACTCCTGTCTCCTGTTTTCAGCTGACAGGCTAGAGCTTTTGCCCGCTGTTGGCTGATGTCACAGAGTCGGTGCAGGCTCTGAAAAGATCCAGACCATATGATCGGCATCCACCCAGATGCTTGGCCTGGCAGGTGGCTCAGCCTATCAGCAAGCCTCTGAGAGCCTGAGCCAGCCGCTCCCATACCAACCCCCAGCCCAAACCGCCCCTCCTGCTTAGCTTGGTGCTGGAGAGGCAGAGCAGAGAGCCGGTGACTGACAGTTGAGCAGCCTGAATACCAAGAACTGAGCAATCAGTGGTGTTTGATCACCCAGTTCTAAGTCTTAATGCCAGCAGGGGAGAGGTGCATCATTGGACCTATGCTGCATTCACTGAGGGGAGTATAATTTTTTTCTTTTTTAATGAAACCCATGCTTCTCTTTTAAAAGAAGGCAGCAATTTCCCTCCATATCAGCCAGCTTTATGGCATGTCATTTCCTCCTAGACAGGTACACTTTTTAAATGCTGGCAGCACAATTATTAATTTGTAGTTGCTGAGCGTCTGACAGTATTACACTGTCTGCATTGTATTGTCCTGGACAGATAAACGATTACAGAGTATATGTAATTAAGTAAGGCAGATCCTGCTCCTGATATGCCTGTTGCACAGACAGCAGTACAACAGTTCATGGCAGCTTTCCAGTTTAGTATAGAGAAAATGTGGCGACGCTGGCAGCTTATCAAACCGCCTGTCTCACACCCCATTGTGCCAGAGCGGTTAACGTTTCATTCACAACTTTTCTGATAACACTGCTCAACAGCCAGACTTTAAAGGTCATCTCCACCAAAAAAACAATATATATTTTTTGCCTAGCTGCTGACAAGTCAAATCACCCAGTGAATCTTTATTTCTCTCAAGGTTTTTGGTAATAACATATAACCAATGAATCGCCAGCTTCAGTCCAATGCTGCAGTCATGATGAAGACATTATATAATGGGGTATTCCCCATATTGTAGAAAACAGACTGGAGAGAGCAGGAAGGTATGCCTTCATGAGGTCCTTTGGCAAGGTTTTGGAAATCCGATCGCTGGAGGCTCTTAGGTGTATAAGGTTCTGGTAGGGCATTGAGGAACTTTAGGGGGTACCAGCTCTCTATGCTTGAATTCCATGCTCTGTCCAAATGCTACAGCAGGTACTATGGTGTTTTACTGTCTAAATTGCTAAAGTGTTTTATGTAATAGAACAGTGGACGGTAACCTGAGGCCCTTTGCTTTCCTTTATCTGGCCCTTGGGGCACTATTCTTCCCACTGACACCAATGATGTGGCACCATTTCTTCCAATGATGTGGCACCATTTCTCCCAATGACGCCAGCAATGGGGCACCATTCATCCCATTAAAATAAATATTGGAGTATTGCTTATTCTCATTGATGGCAGGGCGATTTCTACCAGCCATAGGTTGCCATCCCTAGAACCTGAAGGACAGTAAACTGGCCCTTTATTTAGAAAGTTTGGAGACCCTTGTAATAGAGAATACAACCAGGAGCAAACCATATCTATCAGGAAGAGTAAAGCTTCTTCATAAGTGATAACAGGGCCAAGCATAATGGCAAGAAATCATCGCTACTATTACCCTACAAAAATAGATTTGACAGTTGTCTTCGCCTGTAGATCTAAAATTTCAATTTTTAGGTTGGCTGATTCTATAAAGGGTTCCTGTAGGATTCAGAACATATTTAGGAGCTCCCTTGGCCACTTTAGTTTTTCAACAGTAACAAAGCAAGTGGTCTCTTTACCTTACGTGGAGAAACTGCTGCCCTGGCATCCCAGAGCAGCAGATCATGGGACCAAAAGCTGAGGTATTTGGTTGTAGGTTCTCTGCTGAAGATCATAGTGACTGGCCACCTCCTTCAGTGATGACTGGCTTCTGTGGGATCTAGGAAGCATATTTTGATGATAGGTCCATTTCAAGATATATGCTCTGGGGCTTTCCTGGGGCTCTTTGGCTGGAATCAAGGGAGTAGGGGAAAACAAGAGCCCCTCACCATTTTTTTTTTGTAGTCTTCAATTATATTTAATCTTTAAAAAAATTCAAGATAACGATGCAGCTTTTTTTTCTGAGGGTTATAAAATACCCATTACAGCTGGGGTTCAAAGTGCTCATTGGGATGAGAAGTCAGCCTCCGTAGTCTTGTAGTCTTACAGATTGCACCTTGCTCAAAAAGTAGACTTCAGCAGATGGTTCCAAAGGTCCTGTAAAAGTAGGAACCCTTTGTATATATTAGGGTACTGTTGAGCTTTAAAAAGATTGAAAACAACTTTTGATATATTAAAGCGGACCTTTAAATGTAAGGTCTGCTTACCTTTGGCACCCCTCCCTCTTGCTGATTTGCTGGAAATAGTTATGAAAAAAGCACCCGTTAAGGGAAAAAGATATTATACACTTCTCTGGCCTCCGTTGTGCAGAAGGTTGCAGTGTCATCTTTTGACAAGGTCCAGAGGAATGAGAAGCTGGGAGGAAAGGCAAGTATACGATCTTTTTTTTTTTTCTTCTCGCACAGTTGATTTTAACACTTCTTTGGCTGTTCAGCGAGGGTAGCATTTGACAGGCCTAGTTTAACTCCTTCAGCCCCGCACCAGCACACCGCCACCTTGTACATTTGAATGGGTCATGTTTGGCGGATGCTACGCTTGCCAGAAGCCACAGGAGGTATCATTTCTGCTGCAAAGCATTGTGGCCACCGCATGTCTGCATCTAAAAGGGGAGTGTTTGGAGCAGTAAAAACAAGGTTGAACTGCGGGGTCTTATTGACCCTCAACCACAAGCCTTCCTAAAGGCTGAAGATTTTTTACCTTTATGCTTTCTATACCTTAATCCAAGGGTCTCCAGACTTTTTAAGCAAAGGGCTAGTTTACTGTTCTTCAGGCTTTAGGGGGGTAGGACTGTGGCCAGTGTGAGTAGAAAATTTCTCTGCATAGGTGGGAGTAAACCCTGCCCCATCATTGGCTTTAACAGGAGGCATAGTACCCCAGCAATTGTTTCTGTGGGAGAAATGGTGCCCAATAATAGCATCAAGGAGAGGAATAGTGCCCCAGGGATGGTGTCAGTAGGAGGAATAGTGCCCAATCATTGGTGTCAGTGGGAGGAATAGTGCCCTAGGGATGGTGTCAGTGGGAGGAATAGTGCCCTAGGGATGGTGTCAGTAGGAGGAATAGTGCCCTAGGGATGGTGTCAGTGGGAGGAATAGTGCCCTAGGGATGGTGTCAGTGGGAGGAATAGTGCCCTAGGGATAGTGTCAGTGGGAGGAATAGTGCCCTAGGGATGGTGTCAGTGGGAGGAATAGTGCCCTAGGGATGGTGTCAGTAGGAGGAATAGTGCCCTAGGGATGGTGTCAGTGGGAGGAATAGTGCCCTAGGGATAGTGTCAGTGGGAGGAATAGTGCCCTAGGGATGGTGTCAGTGGGAGGAATAGTGCCCTAGGGATGGTGTCAGTGGGACGAATAGTGCCTAGGGATGGTGTCAGTGGGAGGAATAGTGCCTAGGGATGGTGTCAGTGGGAGGAATAGTGCCTAGGGATGGTGTCAGTGGGAGGAATAGTGCCCTAGGGATGGTGTCAATGGGAGGAATAGTGCCCCAGGGGTGGTGTCAGTTGGAGGAATAGTGCCTTATCAGTGGGAGGAATAGTGCCCCATCCTTGGTATCAGTGGGAGGAATAGTGCCCCATCCTTGGTATCAGTGGGAGGAATAGTGTCCCATCATTGGTATCAGTGGGAGGAATAGTGCCCCATTATTGGTGTCAGTGGGAGGAATAGTACTCCATCATTGGTGTCAGTGGGAGGAATAGTGCCCCATCATTGGTATCAGTGGGAGGAATAGTGCCCCATCATTGGTATCAGTGGAAGGAATAGTGCCCCATCATTGGTGTCAGTGGGAGGAATAGTGCCCCATCATTGGTATCAGTGGGAGGAATAGTGCCCCATCATTGGTATCAGTGGAAGGAATAGTGCCCCATCATTGGTGTCAGTGGGAGGAATAGTGCCCCATCATTGGTATCAGTGGGAGGAATAGTGCCCCATCATTGGTATCAGTGGAAGGAATAGTGCCCCATCATTGGTGTCAGTGGGAGGAATAGTGCCCCATCATTGGTATCAGTGGGAGGAATAGTGCCCCATCATTGGTATCAGTGGGAGGAATAGTGCCCCATCATTGGTATCAGTGGGAGGAATAGTGCCCCATCATTGGTATCAGTGGGAGGAATAGTGCCCCATCATTGGTATCAGTGGGAGGAATAGTGCTCCATCATTGGTATCAGTGGGAGGAATAGTGCCCCATCATTGGTGTCAGTGGGAGGAATAGTGCCCCATCATTGGTATCAGTGGGAGGAATAGTGCCTTATCATTGGTATCAGTGGGAGGAAAAGTGCCCCATCATTGGTATCAGTGGGAGGAATAGTGTCCCAAGGGCTGGATAGAGGCAAGCAAAGGGCCACTTCTGACCCTTGGGCCGCTGTTTGGAGACCACTGACTTAACCTGATCCCAATCCAGCGCTGTGCACAGGAGCAGTGGCTCTCCCAGGTCTCTCCCTTCTCATTGGCTGAGACACAGTGCTGCTGCCAATATCAGCCAGTGAGTAAGGAGCTGGGGATTGGGCTGAGATGTGCTCTGTGTGTCCTATAGCGACAAAGGCGGCTCTGGAGCAAGCACACACGAGTGCCCCAGGAGCAAGCAGCTTGCTCTGGGGGGAGGAGCCAGTAGCACTGGCGGGGAACCCGAGAAGAGGAGGATCGGGGCTGCTGTATGCAAAACTATGGCACAAAGAAGGTAAGTATAACATGTTTTTACATTTTTTTTAATTGGAACCTTTAGCACCACATTAAGTATCTTTTAATAGCTGAAATATAATTTTTGGATGGACTGACTCTTTAGTATGTAGAACCGGACCTCTGCAGTCTTATTAAGCATTAGAATGTATGCTGCACAAATGTAAAATCTAAAAACATTATTGTCAAATAGATCTTTCCAGCTTCTTAATTTAAAACATCCCTTTTATGTGGAAGCCAAAGCTACACAGACTTCACAATGGAGAACTTAACTCTGACATTTAGCTGGGTGCGCAATGTTCTTCAATAAAGAATTTCCTTGTAGTGTGGCAATTACTGGATTTGTTTTGTGGGGTTATTACATGATTATCTTGTCATTTGGAATGATTATGGTAAGCAAAAGAAAACTCCGAGATCTCAGCTGGAAGTGAGGGAAGTACTGCAAACCCAAAACTAGAAGTATAACTGATGGATTAGATAGATATAGATTCTTTTTTAAAATTTGGTAGAGCAGAGGAATTAGAACAGCGCTCTATATTTGTTCTGGTGACCATTACCACCAAAAGTGAAAACATTCCAAATTTTGAGTCATCACCAGAACAGGAATAGAGGGCAAATCATCCACCTGGTTTTACCGCCCCCTGGCTGTTTGTGTGGAAGAGGCCTAATAGTCCCATACAAACCAGTATCTGGATGTTTTTTTGTAGATTAGAGAAAATAGCATTGTTGGTGAGGTTTTTAGTTGTCCAAACTCTAGGAGATGACAAACTGGACGATGTTCTGTTTTGGCTCTGCAAAAGTCAGATACCATAGAGATGAAACACTTGTGGGGGGATCTTTGGGTAGAGTGGGTACAGTGAAACCATGAAAAGGTGTATTCTAGAGTAAAAAAAATATTATACAGGATTATTATTTATATAGCACCAACAGTTTGCACAGCGATTTACAGAATCAAAGCAGACATTACGTTCTCTGTTCAAGAGTAGATTAGTTATCTAACTTTGGAAAAAGAAATGCAAAACTGAGTTGCAGTTGGCCTGAACTTAAAATGTGTAGATTTACTATCTTAATGTGGTTGTAAATGACATGAAATATGAACAAAGCATATCCCTCTATAGTGTGTATTTGTCTCAATGAAGAGCACTAAGTGTCATTTCTGTCTGCAGCTTTGTTCCTCTACTATCTGCAGGAATCACATCTGACATGTTTTCCTGACACCAAGAGAAAAATGGTGACAGGGAGGGACCTCCAGCAGATTGACCGCCCCAACTCTGGTTCTGTGAGCTGTGTGGAGAGGGTGTGTCTCTTCCCTCCAATCAGCTCTCAGAATTCTCACTGAGCCCTGCAGAGTGTAACTTCTGATCTCCGCCCCTTGCTTTTCAGAGCTGAGAAATTCTGTGTAAATTCAGCAATTTGAAAGGCTGTAGAGAAGAGAGGGCTAAGATAAACAGGTACAACTTATATAGGAGGTTTTGTTTCATCTCTGTGTGTCATGAGGACAGTCACTTCACTGGGTATATGGAAGGGTTTACAACCACTTTAGGTATACCTGTATAAGCATTTGATGGTAAAATATTTACATTTTTCTAGGAACGGTTCCAGTTTCCTTCCCACATAAATGACGTGTCCGAGTCGGCAAAAGACCTGATCCAGCGGCTGATCTGCAGCCGAGAGCGCAGGCTGGGACAGAACGGCATTGACGATTTTAAGACTCACTCATTCTTTGAGGGACTCGACTGGGAGAATATCAGAAACATGGAAGCACCTTATATCCCGGATGTCAGCAGCCCTTCCGACACATCCAACTTTGATGTGGATGACGACATCCTAAGGAATCCTGTACGCTATATTCACACCAACACTTCATATCAAAGGACAGTATTCCTAGGATGGTACTGAAGTTTGTTGTATTCTTTAATATCCACAGGAAGTGGTTCCCCCGAGTACGCACAGTGGGTTTTCCGGATTCCAACTACCTTTTGTGGGTTTTACATACACAACAGAGAGGTAAGATTTGTATACCGATAGTCTCTGTCCTAAGATTTAACCCAAAGTTTTCTTCACACTGAACTCCGACCTTCCCTTCAGTCTTGCACAGTTGTACCGGCTCCTCTCCTGGGCTGAAATTGCTTACTCTGATTTCACTGCACACTGTTAGCTTCTCATGATGTGCACCAGAAGCTGCAGCATGTTAGCACGCACCTCATTTCTTGGGTGTGGCAGGGGGCGGGGCCTCACCTCGCTCTGTGAATGGACACGCGGAGCAGTGATTCGGGAGCGAGCCTGCTTATGTGCTTCCCCCATAGCTGCTTACTATGGGTGCAGTCTGAGGGAGGGAGGGGCCAGGAGCACTGGTGGGGGACCATAGAAGAGGAGGATCAGGGTTGCTCTGTGCAAAACCACTGCATACAGCAGGTAATTACGACAAGTTTATTATTTTAATTGTTTTAATATCACTTTCAAAACTTCTCGCAAAATGCATTGGGGCGCAAGGAAAAATGTCACCAGCACACCGATGATCACCAAAACGGGTCCAAAGGGTTTAATGAACGATCACATAGTTACAGCAAGGCAACGTTTTGAAGTCTCGCAGGACCCCTTCATCAGGCATGTGATGCGTTGGGACGCGTCACGTGCTGTACATCTACCTCACCATTAGGAGATTTCCTTCATTCCACCATTCAACATCTGTAGAGAGAATCTAGCCACTTTTTTTTTTTCTTTCTCATTTTGTAGTGTGTGCATATGTGTGTGTGTGTGTATGTGTGTGTGTGTGTATATATATATATATATATTACTATTTTTTACCTTTTCAGACCTTTACCCTTTCATTTCTCTTTCTGTTTTTCTTCCCCTTTTTCTTTCACTTCTTTACCCTTTTAGCTTTCTCTACATTTTCTTGTGTATCTTTTTCTTTCCTTCTGCCCTTTTCTTCTTTCCTTCCCCTTTGCTCTTTTTTTAGTTTCTTTTTTTCTGCCCTGCTCTTTTCTTTCTTCCTTATACATACCTTCAAATTCATTTCTCCTTATCTTTTTTTTTTTTTTTCTCCTTCTTTCCCTTTTCAATTTCTTTCTGTATCCAACTTTTGTCCTTCCTGAAATTCTGCCATTCTTTGCCAATTTGTCTTTGCGTGTTCCTTTTTCAGTCCATGTCCATTAACGCTGAACTCCCGGTAAATCTACTGTATATGTGTAATAGCCATTTAGCAGTTTACATTAAACATGGTCAATTAACGTTGCCACCTTTGACAAAATATTAGGCCATTACTGTGGTTGGAAGCGGCCCCTTTGCCCCTTGTTTCCTTCCCATTTGACCTGCTGTCTCTGGTCTCTCTTGTTCAGGATGACCAGTCATGAAACCATTCCTCTATAATCTTCACTTTTATAGAGCTGACATAATTACATGGATCGATCCTTTTTTGGATCGCTCTTTCTCTGCCCTGCTCGTGAAAGAGGCTTGTGGCTAGGCGGCAGTGACGGAAAAGAACACCGCTGTCACCGGCCGAAAACATCACTGCAATCCCAGAGTCTGATGGGATATGGACTGATCAGGAATATTTTAAGCACCTGCGCTCTGTAAGGTTTTAGTCCCTGCATGACCAGGCCATTTTTTGCCATTTAGCACTGTGCTACTTTATTTTATTTATCTCAGGTACTTATATAGCGCCGTCAATTTACTCAGCGTTTTCTATATATATATATATATATATATATATATATATATATATATATATATGTGTATATATATATATATATATATATATATATATATATATATATTCACATCAGTCCCTAACCCTCAAGGGGCGCACAATCTAAGGTCCCTAATTCACATTCCTACATACATATATTAGGGCCAATTTAGACAGGATCCAATTAACCTACCTGCATGTCTTTGGAGTGTGGGAGGAAACCGGAGTACCCACGCAGGCACAGGGAGAACATGCAAACTCCAGGCAGGTGGTGCCGTGGTTGGGATTCGAACCAATGACCCTAGTACTTCCAGGTGGAAGTGCTAACCACTAAGCCACTGTGCCGCCCCATTTGGCTACTTTAATTGGCAAATGCGCGATCATGCAATACTGCACGCAATATAGATTTTTTATAATTTTTGCGTTTTTTTTTTTTTTGCTTTGTAAAGGAAGAAAAGAGACATTTATGAATATATTTTCTACTTTCTATTTTAAAACATATCCAATAAAATAAAATTTCTTCGTAAATGTAGGCCAGATTTTTTAGGCAGCTAAGTTTTCAACTGTCAATGGTGTTACACAGCGCCCCCCTTAGCCTGAGCAGGCAAAATGACGCGCATGTATGTGATCGTGTCTGCACGTGCCACCCCACCACAGTATATGTACTGGGGTAGGCCGGCAAGTGGTTAAAGTGTTACTAAACCCACAACAGTAAAATCAGTCTGTATATGCACTAAAGCATGCTTGATATACTCACTATGGAACCTAAGGGGTTATTCTTCTGCATTGTGTAAAAAGGCTGATTGATCCTGACTTCTCTGATCCTCCCCTTCTTCCAGTGTCTCCCTCTTATCTCCTGATAAGACATATCGTGTGGAGACACATGCTCAGTTTGGTGTGTATTGCTAGAGAGGTTTTTTTTCCTTCTTGGGAGAGTGCATGTGATCAGCACAGGGCCAATCGGCACTCTACAAACAGATCAGGGGTCCTGCATCTTAGAGCAGAAAGAAAACTCCTCCTTTAACCAGTGCTCTGCTAAACACTGATAGAAGTCACAAGACTGCTCTAAAGGTATTTAGCAGTTTATGTTTACTAAAATAATTGGATTTCCATGTTCTGTGTACTGTGGGAGACCAGATATAGTGATTGCAGGTTCCGGGGAGACCGGATATAGTGAGTGCAGGGTCCGGGGAGACCGGATATAGTGAGTGCGGGGTCCGGGGAGACCGGATATAGTGAGTGCAGGGTCCGGGGAGACCGGATATAGTGAATGCGGGGTCCGGGGAGACCGGATACAGTGAATGCGGGGTCCGGGGAGACCGGATACAGTGAATGCGGGGTCCTGGGAGACCGGATACAGTGAATGCGGGGTCCGGGGAGACCGGATACAGTGAATGCGGGGTCCGGGGAGACCGGATACAGTGAATGCGGGGTCCGGGGAGACCGGATACAGTGAATGCGGGGTCCGGGGAGACCGGATACAGTGAATGCGGGGTCCGGGGAGACCGGATATAGTGAATGCGGGGTCCGGGGAGACCGGAAATAGTGAATGCGGGGTCCGGGGAGACCGGAAATAGTGAATGCGGGGTCCGGGGAGACCGGACATAGTGAATGCGGGGTCCGGGGAGACCGGACATAGTGAATGCGGGGTCCGGGGAGACCGGACATAGTGAATGCGGGGTCCGGGGAGACCGGACATAGTGAATGCGGGGTCCGGGGAGACCGGACATAGTGAATGCGGGGTCCGGGGAGACCGGACATAGTGAATGCGGGGTCCGGGGAGACCGGACATAGTGAATGCGGGGTCCGGGGGGACCGGACATAGTGAATGCGGGGTCCGGGGGGACCGGACATAGTGAATGCGGGGTCCGGGGGGGACCGGACATAGTGAATGCGGGGTCCGGGGGAGACCGGACATAGTGAATGCGGTGTCCGGGGGGGACCGGACATAGTGAATGCGGGGTCCGGGGGGGACCGGACATAGTGAATGCGGGGTCCGGGGGGGACCGTACATAGTGAATGCGGGGTCCGGGGAGACCGGACATAGTGAATGCGGGGTCCGGGGAGACCGGACATAGTGAATGCGGGGTCCGGGGAGACCGGACATAGTGAATGCGGGGTCCGGGGAGACCGGACATAGTGAATGCGGGGTCCGGGGAGACCGGACATAGTGAATGCAGGGTCCGGGGAGACCGGACATAGTGAATGCGGGGTTCGGGGAGACCGGACATAGTGAATGCAGGGTCCTGGGTTTAGTAACACTTTAAAGAAGAGCCCAGAGTTCAGATTTCTGTTTCCTATCATCTTTCCTTTCCCTACATTCTCTGTCCTTATTTTCCCATTTTCTTCCCTGCCACTATTTGTTTATTCATATCCCTTTCTATTTCAGTCAAATTCCTGCCCCCCCCCCCCCCTTTTTGTTTTTATTGTATGTTTTGATATTGCCTTGTTTTGCAAAAGTAAATGACTTCAAGTTAGAGTTGTGAGGTACAGCTTTGCAACACAATAAAATGTAGCTTGGTATGTGATCACCAACTGATTTTCAGTATTTTAATATTCGATGAAGGATCGGCAGGATTAGCACCTGACCAGTATATTTGAAGGAAGCAAACAATCTTCTGTTCCATAGTTGTTTTTCAGACCGAGGATCACTGAAGGACATTATCCACACAAATGCTGTGACCAAGGATGAGGATGTGCAGCGTGGTCTGGAGAACAGTCTGCAGGTCGATGCCTATGAGCGCAGGATACGACGGTTGGAGCAGGAGAAGCTGGAACTCAATAGGAAGCTGCAAGGTTGGCACTGAGTTTAGATGTATTATAAACATTTTGTTTCAGTTCTTTGATCACTGCTTAGGCCTCATTACCATGGATGTTTCTATGCGTACACCCATGCGAAGGGCTGTCTTTCCATGCATGGGTTTACTCACATGTTCCATGCATCCGTGTTCAGGCAGTCCTATTCATGTCCATTGGGGCACAGCATCTACACAGATACAACCACCTGTCCCAGTTTACCAGCCGTGCAGGTGTGAGTGCCTAAGTTCGAACACCCGTAGCCATGCGGCTTTCAAATTGGGACCAACAGTTGTGTCTGTGCAGCCGCTGCATGCCAATACGCTTAAATAGGATAGCCTGCACAAACAGTGGGGATCGAAAGTTTGGGCACCCCAGCTAAAAATTTGTATTAATGTGCATAAAGAAGCCAAGGAATGATGGAAAAATCTCCAAAAGGCATCAAATTACAGATTAGACATTCTTATAATATGTCAACAAAAGTTAGATTTTATTTCCATCATTTACACTTTCAAAATAACAGGAAACAAAAAAATGGCGTCTGCAAAAGTTTGGGCACCCTGCAGAGTTAATATCTTGTACTGCCCTCTTTGGCAAGTAATGTAATTCCCTGTGGATTTGGAGGTGTGTTTAGGATCATTATCCATTTGTAGAAGCCATCCTCTCTTTAACTTCAGCTTTTTCACAGATGGCATCAAGTTACCATCCAAAATTTGCTGAAATTTTATTGAATCCATTTTTCCTTCTACTCGTGAGATGTTCCCTGTGCCACTGGCTGCAACACAACCCCAAAGCATGATTGATCCAACCCCATGCTTAACAGTTGGACAGAGGTTCTTTTCATTAAATTCTGTGCCCCTTCTTCTCCAAACGTACCTTTGCTCATTCCGGCCAAAAAGTTCAATTTTAACCTCATCGGTCCACAGAACTTGTTTCCAAAATGCATCAGGCTTGTCTATATGTTCATTTGCAAAGTTCAAACGATGATTTTTGTGGTGAGGACGTAGAAGAGGTTTTCCTCTGATGACTCTTCCATGAAGACCATATTTGTACAAGTATCTCTTTATAGTGGAATAGTGTACCACAACTCCAGTGTCTGCCAGATCTTTCTGGAGGGATCGTGCAGTCAAACGTGGGTTTTGAATTGCTTTTCTCGCAATCCTGCGAGCTGTTTTGTCTGATATTTTTCTTGGTCTTCCAGATCTTGCTTTAACTTCCACTGTTCCTGATGACTGCAATTTCTTAATTACATTCCGAACAGAGGATATTGACATCTGAAAACGCTTTGCTATCTTCTTAAAGCCTTCTCCAGCTTTGTGAGCGTCAACTATTTTCAGTTTCAGTTTTCTAGACAACTGCTTAGAAGAACCCATGGTGCTGATTGTTGGGGCAAGGTCAGATGAGTCTGGGCATTTAAAACCTTTGAGATTGACATCACCTGGTCTTCCCAGACGATGATTGAGAACAATCCATGACACTGGCAGGTCTCAGCTTTGCAAAGGGGGCAGTGCATGTTATAAATTCTGCAGGGTGGCCAAACTTTTGCAGACGCCATTTTTTTGTTTTCTGTTATTTTGAAAGTGTAAATGATGGAAATAAAATCTAACTTTTGTTGACATATTATAAGAATGTCTAATCTGTAATTTGATGCCTTTTGGAGATTTTTCCATCTTTCCTTGGCTTCTTTATGCACATTAATACAAATTTTTAGCTGGGGTGCCCAAACTTTCGATCCACACTGTAGTTGCTCAAAACACCTGCGCAGTCCCATGCAGGCGAAGATGACCCTTCGCACAGGTGTACACGTATATACGTCCGTGTGAATGATGCCTTGCATATTTAAAAAAAACAAGATATTTCTTAATTCACATTCTGTGATGGTGAATTTATTGTCAGTGCAGACAAATTCTAACCTAATGAAATGTCTTGTTCAAACATGTCAATTCTGATCTCCCCAGAGTCCACTCAAACAGTCCAGTCTCTCCAGGGCTCCTCTCGAGCAATGGGAACCATAAACCGTGACAAAGAAATCCGAAAGCTAAATGAAGAAATAGAGCGCTTAAAGAATAAAATTTCAGGTATGCCCTCCAAATTGGAGAAGCTTCCTCGATCTTTGACTTCCATCCTGCAGCTTGTCTTTTTCCTTACATTCTCATGGAAAGTAGTGGGCATCATTCTGAAGTGCACCTTCTATTAGTGCACAGACACCCAGCCGTGTGCCCAACTGTCCCTTTGTATTCACATAGGCTGGTATGGAATGACTTTGTGCTGCTATAGTTTTTGGTGTAGGGAATGCACACATTGTACTCTATCAATCCCCAAGAGTCACACATTTTCACTTGATCCATTTTAAAAGCATGAATGTTGATTGAAATGTGACTACATTATTAGATTAGGCCTGGATTCTTTCTTGGATACACAGAATATAACTGGATATAACATTTATAGGTAAAGTTGATCCAGGGAATTTCCGATTGCCTCTCGGGGGATCAGGAAGGAGTTTTTTTCCCTGCAGGAGCAAATTGGATCATGCTTTGCTGGGTTTTTTTTTTTGCCTTCCTCAGGATAAACTGTGGGTGTAGGATTATAACTTTTTTTGTTTTATGGTTGAACTGGATGGACTTTTGTCTTTTTTCAGCCAGACTAACTATGTAAGATAGACTCTATAGTGCTATTCTCAATATCAATAAAAAAAAATCCAAAATTAGGTGGCATTGTTATGTAGTCTGCTATTCACCCAGCAGGGGGAGCTTTAGTCTACTTTTCATGTTTTATAATGTCACTCTCAGCTGTGCTGAAAGAATCCTGTTTGATCAAGGAGGCATTACAGCAGTGACTCGTCCCTTTTCAGACTGCTCAGTACCAGGTTTTATACCAGGCACACCAGCCTGGTGTTTTTTTCTGGGGGGGGGGGGGTTAAATCCCCCCCTCTTGTTTCATTGTGGCGCTTAGTGTTTAAAGTGTATCTAAGCCCAGGTATAAATATTGATAGTTTTGCAGATTACTAGACTAATTTTTTCCTTTATTTTAACCTATAATCCTGACATCACACTGCCTGTTCTAGGGTGAAAACTGTACTGAGCAGTGTTGTCAGGGCTGCTGTTAGAAACCATGGGGCCCCCATACAGCCAACCTGAAAGGGCCCCCTAAAAAAAACCCCACAGTTTACTATGCTTCAATTATGAATGAACACGAGTGATCGGTACCAATCACCAGGGCTGCTGTTAGAATCTATGGGGCCTCACACAGCCAACCTGACAGGGCCCCCTAAAAAAAAATCACAGTTTATAATGCTTTATGAATAAACACAGTGAGTGATTGGTACCGATCACTCATTGTGTTTCTTCAGGAAAGGAAGGGGCTGGTAAATGTGATCTATTTACTGGACCCTTCCCAAAGTCTCTATCCTGATGGATCCTATTGTGTGCTTGCAGCTGCCGGTGAGGAGAGGAGGGAAGCCGGCAGCACTGCGAGGGTGGGGGCACGAGCAGCAGAGGGAAAGGTATGGTGCACATGGAGGGTGATGAGAGCATTGGGAGGGGGGGGGGGGATTATGGGAACTGATCCCCTGTATGGCTTACTCTGCAGCAGCTGAAAGCCAGCAGGAAGGAGAGGAGAAGAAGCCAGCTGTCAGCTACTGCAGAGAGAGCCATACAGGGGATCGGTTCCAGTAATTGCCCCCCACGCTGTGCCGATCCCCCTCCCTGCCCATAACTGATTCACCCAGCTGCCTGGGCCCCTTACAGGAGGACTGGTGGTACCCCCTTATCCATGGCCCGGAGTGTTTTCACTCAGTGACATGGAGTGTTAGGACTACATAACACTTCCCTCTATCCTCCATGATTTAGTATGTGGGTTTTTTAGTCCACTGAGATAGCAGGGAACAATGCTAGCTGGTAACAGTCCACAGAGGAAAGGGGCACATGAGGTTATCAGCTTCCAAGAGTTCTGCCTGGATGAACAGCTTTTTTTTTTTTTTTTTCCATTTGTCGAACAGACATGATAAAATGCTTTCCCTGGTATGCCTAATAAACCCAAAAGGGAGCAAATACAAATTTAAAGTTTAAGTATTTAAATTTAACAACACCTTGCCTGGTCTGCAGCTGGAAATGTACATTTCCAAATGTACATATTCAGCTTACATACAGCTTTGCATACATTTCTGAGGAATAAAATGTAAGTTGCAATCGTCACTACGATGTTGAGCTTTCAAATTATGTGATTTAAATAGGTGTGGCCCTTGGTAGAAATGTTACTGCTTCTTGAAGAGTTAATTCGATCAGTTCAACCAGTTGTTTCATTTGAATCTGAAACCCTTGCGGCCTAAAAGCAGTCTTTGCCTGCGGTTTTGTCTCTTTAATACAGAGTGCTCTGGGAATCCTTTGTTAAATATTAAATTATTTGGGCAATAAGGGTTGTTTGCATAAATAATGTAAATGGCAACTAAAAAAAATAGTAAAAATGTTTGTTTCTCTTAAGATTCCAGTCGAATAGAGCGTCAGCTGGAGGATGCAGTTGCACTACGACAGCAGTTAGAGGATTCAACCAACAAACTGAAAGGCCTTGAAAAGCAGCAGAGAACATTGAGGCAAGAGAGGGACGATCTGCAGAAGGTATGTCATTTGGGAACATCGCACCCAGGATTTATTGATTTAGAAGAGAAGAATAGTCATATCATTGGTTGTGAGTCTGAATATATTTTTATTTACTCACATCGGAAAGAAACAATCCAAAATGTTTGGGACACTCTGTGGAAACCTGGGATTCACTTGAAGAGGAGCTTTCTGTGTCCTGTGTAAACTACGTATTGCTGGTGTCACTGGATTCACACTAGAAATATAGCAAGAGAACCAGCCCTGGATTTCATAATAGAATCAGAGTTCTGATCATTTTGCCAGTTTAGAAGTTGAGCTATTAGCAATGAAGATCGTTTAGGGGATGAAACTCTTCACCACGCCATCTAAAATTAAATAAAATTAAGCTTTAATCAAATAATTAACCACTTCACCTCCAAAAAATGTTACCACCCTTCATGGCCAGGCCATTTTTTTTTGCTATTCAGCACTGCAGTACTTTAACTGGCAATTGCACAGTGATGCAACTCTGTATACCATATTTTTCGCTCCATAAGGCACACTTTTTTCCCCCCAAAAAATGAAAAATGTCTTTGCGTCATATGGAGCGGCCGGACCGGTATTCCCACCGCCGCCATGTTAGAATACTGAGCCAGCCCCTCGGCTCTTCTATGCAGAAGAACCTGCTCCTTGGTCCAGCGGTGTCCTGCTTTCGTTGGCCGTCTTCTCTCCCCGCCACTGGAATCTTCAGTGTGGGCACCCGGCTGTGACAGCTTGCGGCTTCACAGCCGGGTGCCCACTGCACATGCGTGAGAAGCTCTGCGCTTTGTGAATGGCTACCTGTAGTTTTCTGGGACCTGTTCCATAAGACTACAGGGAGGACAACTCCGCGGAAGTTGGAGCGGGTACCTGTACCATGTCCGCAGTCTTTGGTCATCTACTGTACTGTGTCCGCAGTCTTTGGTCATCTACTGTACCATGGCCGCAGTCTCTGGTCATCTCCTGTAGTATGTCCTCAGTCTCTGGTCATCTCCTGTAGTATGTCCTCAGTCTCTGGTCATCTCCTGTAGTATGTCCTCAGTCTCTGGTCATCTCCTGTAGCGTGTCCTCAGTCTCTGGTCATCTCCTGTACTGTGTCTGCAGTCTCTGGTCATCTCCTGTACTGTGTCTGCAGTCTCTGGTCATCTCCTGTACTGTGTCTGCAGTCTCTGGTCATCTCCTGTACTGTGTCTGCAGTCTCTGGTCATCCCTTGTACTGTGTCCGCAGTCTCTGGTCATCTCCTGTACTGTGTCCGTAGTCTCTGGTCATCCCCTGTACTGTGTCCGCAGTCTCTGGTCATCCCCTGTACTGCGTCCGCAGTCTCTGGTCATCTCCTGTAGTATGTCTGCAGTCTCTGATCATCTCCTGTAGTATGTCTGCAGTCTCTGGTCATCTCCTGTAGTATGTCTGCAGTCTCTGGTCATCTCCTGTAGTATGTCTGCAGTCTCTGGTCATCTCCTGTAGTATGTCTGCAGTCTCTGGTCATCTCCTGTAGTATGTCTGCAGTCTCTGGTCATCTCCTGTAGTATGTCTGCAGTCTCTGGTCATCTCCTGTAGTATGTCTGCAGTCTCTGGTCATCTCCTGTAGTATGTCTGCAGTCCCTGGTCATCTCCTGTAGTATGTCTGCAGTCTGTGGTCATCTCCTGTAGTATGTCTGCAGTCTCTGGTCATCTCCTGTAGTATATCTGCAGTCTCTGGTCATCTCCTGTAGTATGTCCGCAGTCTCTGGTCATCTCCTGTAGTATGTCCGCAGTCTCTGGTCATCTCCTGTACTATGTCCGCAGTCTCTGGTCATCTCCTGTACTGTGTCCGCAGTCTCTGGTCATCTCCTGTAGCGTGTCCGCAGTCTCTGGTCATCTCCTGTAGCGTGTCCGCAGTCTCTGGTCATCTCCTGTAGCGTGTCCGCAGTCTCTGGTCATCTCCTGTAGCGTGTCCGCAGTCTCTGGTCATCTCCTGTAGCGTGTCCGCAGTCTCTGGTCATCTCCTTAAGCGTGTCCGCAGTCTCTGGTCATCTCCTCAAGCGTGTCCGCAGTCTCTGGTCATCTCCTGTAGCGTGTCCGCAGTCTCTGGTCATCTCCTGTAGCGTGTCTGCAGTCTCTGGTCATCTCCTGTAGCGTGTCTGCAGTCTCTGGTCATCTCCTGTAGCGTGTCTGCAGTCTCTGGTCATCTCCTGTAGCGTGTCTGCAGTCTCTGGTCATCTCCTGTAGCGTGTCTGCAGTCTCTGGTCATCTCCTGTAGCGTGTCTGCAGTCTCTGGTCATCTCCTGTAGCGTGTCTGCAGTCTCTGGTCATCTCCTGTAGCGTGTCTGCAGTCTCTGGTCATCTCCTGTAGCGTGTCTGCAGTCTCTGGTCATCTCCTGTAGCGTGTCCGCAGTCTCTGGTCATCTCCTGTAGCGTGTCCGCAGTCTCTGGTCATCTCCTGTAGCGTGTCCGCAGTCTCTGGTCATCTCCTGTAGCGTGTCCGCAGTCTCTGGTCATCTCCTGTAGCGTGTCTGCAGTCTCTGGCCATCTCCTGTAGCGTGTCTGCAGTCTCTGGTCATCTCCTGTAGCGTGTCTGCAGTCTCTGGTCATCTCCTGTAGCGTGTCTGCAGTCTCTGGTCATCTCCTGTAGCGTGTCTGCAGTCTCTGGTCATCTCCTGTAGCGTGTCTGCAGTCTCTGGTCATCTCCTGTAGCGTGTCTGCAGTCTCTGGTCATCTCCTGTAGCGTGTCTGCAGTCTCTGGTCATCTCCTGTAGCGTGTCTGCAGTCTCTGGTCATCTCCTGTAGCGTGTCTGCAGTCTCTGGTCATCTCCTGTAGCGTGTCTGCAGTCTCTGGTCATCTCCTGTAGCGTGTCTGCAGTCTCTGGTCATCTCCTGTAGCGTGTCTGCAGTCTCTGGTCATCTCCTGTAGCGTGTCTGCAGTCTCTGGTCATCTCCTGTAGCGTGTCTGCAGTCTCTGGTCATCTCCTGTAGCGTGTCTGCAGTCTCTGGTCATCTCCTGTAGCGTGTCTGCAGTCTCTGGTCATCTCCTGTAGCGTGTCTGCAGTCTCTGGTCATCTCCTGTAGCGTGTCTGCAGTCTCTGGTCATCTCCTGTAGCGTGTCTGCAGTCTCTGGTCATCTCCTGTAGCGTGTCTGCAGTCTCTGGTCATCTCCTGTAGCGTGTCTGCAGTCTCTGGTCATCTCCTGTAGCGTGTCTGCAGTCTCTGGTCATCTCCTGTAGCGTGTCTGCAGTCTCTGGTCATCTCCTGTAGCGTGTCTGCAGTCTCTGGTCATCTCCTGTAGCGTGTCTGCAGTCTCTGGTCATCTCCTGTAGCGTGTCTGCAGTCTCTGGTCATCTCCTGTAGCGTGTCTGCAGTCTCTGGTCATCTCCTGTAGCGTGTCCGCAGTCTCTGGTCATCTCCTGTAGCGTGTCCGCAGTCTCTGGTCATCTCCTGTAGCGTGTCCGCAGTCTCTGGTCATCTCCTGTAGCGTGTCCGCAGTCTCTGGTCATCTCCTGTAGCGTGTCCGCAGTCTCTGGTCATCTCCTGTAGCGTGTCCGCAGTCTCTGGTCATCTCCTGTAGCGTGTCCGCAGTCTCTGGTCATCTCCTGTAGCGTGTCCGCAGTCTCTGGTCATCTCCTGTAGCGTGTCCGCAGTCTCTGGTCATCTCCTGTAGCGTGTCCGCAGTCTCTGGTCATCTCCTGTAGCGTGTCCGCAGTCTCTGGTCATCTCCTGTAGCGTGTCCGCAGTCTCTGGTCATCTCCTGTAGCGTGTCCGCAGTCTCTGGTCATCTCCTGTAGCGTGTCCGCAGTCTCTGGTCATCTCCTGTAGCGTGTCCGCAGTCTCTGGTCATCTCCTGTAGCGTGTCCGCAGTCTCTGGTCATCTCCTGTAGCGTGTCCGCAGTCTCTGGTCATCTCCTGTAGCGTGTCCGCAGTCTCTGGTCATCTCCTGTAGCGTGTCCGCAGTCTCTGGTCATCTCCTGTAGCGTGTCCGCAGTCTCTGGTCATCTCCTGTAGCGTGTCCGCAGTCTCTGGTCATCTCCTGTAGCGTGTCCGCAGTCTCTGGTCATCTCCTGTAGCGTGTCTGCAGTCTCTGGTCATCTCCTGTACTGTGTCTGCAGTCTCTGGTCATCTCCTGTACTGTGTCTGCAGTCTCTGGTCATCTCCTGTACTGTGTCTGCAGTCTCTGGTCATCTCCTGTACTGTGTCTGCAGTCTCTGGTCATCTCCTGTACTGTGTCTGCAGTCTCTGGTCATCTCCATCTACTGTGTCTGCAGTCTCTGGCCATCTCCTGTACTGTGTCTGCAGTCTCTGGCCATCTCCTGTACTGTGTCTGCAGTCTCTGGCCATCTCCTGTACTGTGTCTGCAGTCTCTGGTCATCTCCTGTACTGTGTCTGCAGTCTCTGGTCATCTCCTGTACTGTGTCTGCAGTCTCTGGTCATCTCCTGTACTGTGTCTGCAGTCTCTGGTCATCTCCTGTACTGTGTCCGCAGTCTCTGGTCATCTCCTGTACTGTGTCTGCAGTCTCTGGTCATCTCCTGTACTGTGTCTGCAGTCTCTGGTCATCTCCTGTACTGTGTCTGCAGTCTCTGGTCATCTCCTGTACTGTGTCTGCAGTCTCTGGTCATCTCCTGTACTGTGTCTGCAGTCTCTGGTCATCTCCTGTACTGTGTCCGCAGTCTCTGGTCATCTCCTGTACTGTGTCTGCAGTCTCTGGTCATCTCCTGTACTGTGTCTGCAGTCTCTGGTCATCTCCTGTACTGTGTCTGCAGTCTCTGGTCATCACCTGTACTGTGTCTGCAGTCTCTGGTATCCTCGAAAAATACGGTACATGACATTTTTTTTTTTCCACACTAATAGAGCTTTCTTTTGGTGGTATTTGATCACCACTGGGGTTTTTATTTGTATTATATAAATGAAAATAGACTAAAATAATTAAAAAAAAAAAATCTAATTTCTTTATGAATTTAGGCCAAATTTTATTTTGCTACATGTCTTGTGTGTAAGAAAAAAAAAATCCCAATCAGTGTGTTTTATTTAGCCTGTAAGAAAGTTGTAGCATCCACAAACTACTGACTCATTTTTTGAGGCCCTTAAAATGTAAAAACAGTACAAATATTCCCTAAATTACCCCTTTCTGGAAAGTAGATAGTCTGAGGTATTTAGGAAGTGGCATAGCAAGTTTTTTTTTTTTGTTCTCCTATTTTTAGAAAATTAAGAAATTAAATTTTGTTTTTCACAATTTTTTTTACATACTGTCACCATTGCAGTACAGCGTCATGAGATCATTTGTGTGGACACAAATGATCTGTGTAAACACTATTCTTTATTTTTTTTACAATTTTTTTTGTTAATACTTTCATCAGAGTAGTTCAATGTTACCATAATAGCATTGTACTACTCTGGGAGGTGATCAGAGATTTTCTTTTTTGTTTTGTTATGAAGATCATTGCATCAGCAACGCTTTGAACTGTCATGACAGTTCAAAATACTAGTGATCGGTGATTCAGCTAATCACATGGTACAGGTTGCTGTGATTTGCTGAGGTACCATGTGATAGCTGTGGGCCAATCACCGTTCACTAGTACCAGAAGCAAATCTGTTAGGAATGAAAATCATTCATAAAAGCTTTGTTGATATTGTGACCATGCGATGGCATTGCAACCACATGATCACCAGGTCCAGAGTACCAGGATCCACATTCCGCTGTGACCCACAGTGGTCACACGGGGGGGGGGTCCAGTACAGGCAAAATGACGTATGGGTACGTCACTTTGCCTTACATGCCACCTGCAATAAATGTGCTCTGTTAAAAAAAAAAACACTCTTTGCTTTTCTTTTTACAAAGTCTCATTTTCTATAAAACTGGATTGTTTGAGATTAAAGTAACTTCATTCTGGTGGAATTTGAAGGCACGGGCAGCTGGAAAACGGGCATCTCTTTCACAGTGTGATGACTGGTCACTTGGGGGAAAAAAATGGAAAAGAGCCGCTTGCTTGTTTTTCTATGCATAGGCTGTGTTATAACGCAGCATATTAAAATCGGAGGTAATGGACACCGACATACAGGATTTTTCAATTTGTCACATTATAGACTTCAAGATGTCACCGTGTACACATCACATTGTAACTGCATTGTTCTTGGTAAAACACCAAGGAAAGTGCTAAATTGCATTGTGCCTGGTTCACACTAGTTGTGATTTCAGATGCAACTTGAGTCACACAGAATCGCATAACAAGGGAAGTCACATGGTTTTCAATGATGTCTGTTCACATTATTGCAGCTCATCATAGAGCGATTTTGGAAAAGTTTCCTGTACTGCTTTGGTGCAATTCCAGTGCGATTTTGGTCCCATAGGATATGCAAAGTTTATCAAAGTTTCATTTAAGCAGTACTACTTAATCGCACTGAAATCATATCGCAGCAGTGTGAACCTAGCTGGATCAACTGGGAAGGGAGAAAAATAAAAAACATGTTTTATGAAGGATATGTTCTGTATTTTCTCAAGTCCATTTCATCCCTCAAGTCCTATACCGATTAAGTAATAAAAAGCCTAATCTGCTAATATGTGATTGTGAAATGTTTGCATCACATCCCCATATACACACGTACACAGGGAACAGATTTGTTGTCTGTCCATAGAAGTTTGCTAGAAATGAAAGCAGGCCTGTCGGAAAAGACTTTCATGATCCCCATGTGGGGGACATCTGTCCTCCAGGTCTCTGGGATTGTAGAGTGGAAAGATGAAAACTGTTAGGAAATATCCTGCTAAGAAAAATTCTTAGAAGTTGGTATTATGTCCTGAAAGCATATACAGATGGGTATAAAACTGCTGGGCAAGATGGGGACACATTGCCGCAAATTTGAAGTGGCCCTGATGATTTAGAAACTCAACAATGGGTTTGATTCTGTTAATAAAAAGTATGAATGTATTATCTGCCAAAATTGTGTATTTTAACCCCTTCACGCCGGCCGCATGCACGCAAATGTGCGGCCTGCCAGCGTCTGGGCCTAGACGCCGAGCGGCCGCACATTTGCATTCAATATACAAAATACATATGTGCTGAGAGCGTGCGCTCCCAGCACCCATGTAAGTTACTCACCGAAAGGTCACGGTCTCCTCTTGCGATCGGGACCTTTCCCGATCATGTGACCGGCTGTGACGTCACGGCGGCCACATGACACTAAGCCCCGTCCCGTCCACCTCCCGACGCAGGAACTCCTCTTCACGCCGGGGCGATCTGGCGTGAAGGGGTTAAAATGACTTATTTCTTAGTTGAAAATCTGGCTTATGATGTCCATTTAAATTTCCCGTCACTAGTGTTAAATTATTGAGACAAGCTGTTAGTCTCCATGTACACGAGCCTACCCTGACCGCTAGGCCACGGGAAAACGTGAATTGTTGCAAAACCACAGTACCGCGTTTTTTCTACATTTTCCCACGGTCGGTGGTCAAAACGTTCCTATCCTGAATGCGATTCCTCCGTGTTCAGGAGAGGGAGGTTTAACCTCACCTAAACGCTGCAGCTCCTAAACTCTTCTAGAATCCTGTGTGTACATGGACACATAGGCTTTTACAGAGTTGAGTTTAGGAGCGTTGGCAAAAAAATGCCAAAAGCTCCTAAACTCGAGTTTAGCACCTGCTCAGGTACATGAGCCCTAAAACAGATTTAAAGGGTAACTCTACTTTCATTGGAAAGAAAAAGAGCGAATTAAAAAAATAATATAGCGTATAGAATTGTGGAGCAAGTCATATTGTAACTGAATGTTGTCAAAAATTAGCTTTCCTTTTCAATCTGCAGCAATGTGATTTTCTGTAAAATGCAATATGGCAACCTGGATGAGTTCTGTACACAGATGGTGTACAGATCACCCCCCAGAAATGTCATTTCCTGCTTGGCTGACTGTTTCTTCCAGAAGTCTGCACCAAGATACAAGTCAGATTTTGGGAATTCCCTTGCAACAAAAATTGTTTTTTTTTTTTTTTGGTGAGATCCTTCTAAAGGGCAATCGTGTCTAAAGGGATGCAGACCCTGCCACTTTCCTCATTAGAGCCCTACAAGTGCAGCAGCTGATTGATAATTATGACATCACTCACATTCCTTTTGCACATGAACAGACAATGTGTGAACTCTTCTCTCAACTATATTCTAACCCAATCCTATCATCTATACATCGAATAAATAAATATTAATTCACATGAAGTCCTATAAATGTCTCTGAAATCGCAAAATGTCCAAACACTTTCTTTTCCACCTTCAAATCACATCGTGTCACGCTGTATATGGTAGTCCAACGTGTTGTATCCCAACATTCGTGAACCTCAAATAATATATAAACTAGAAATAGTGTATTACCTTTTAAATAAACATGCCAGTGCAGCAAATAATGTGTCATGCACACTGCATATCATGTGTACAAAAAAAAACAATATAAATATATATTAAAATAATAATATATTATATAATAAATGTAAGATTAATATCACACGTGAATCAAAAAGTGAACACGCCAATTCCAAAAACAATAATCATACCGTGATCTCTATATAATGTGATTGACTCATCCACTGAATCAAAAATTAAATCAACCAAATAGTGAAATCCAAGATGTGCAACTCAAGTGAAAACACTCCAACTGGTGCAGCAATGGGTAATTACCCTATGTAGGTATTATCAAGCTTTTCCCACACAGTAGATGCTGACACCTCCAGGCTTCTTAATAGTCCTGTTATTATGTTCCCATGGTCCTCATAAGGCAAATCAGATATTTAGAGACTTATATGTAATCAAATGTAACATATTTATTCAATCACTTACATAAAAACTACTAAAAACCGCTTCAAGCATCAGAAGTAGTCCAATGTGGTCTTATTCTGGCAAAAACAGCATGTTCCCTAAACAAAGATGGCCGCGATCGTACTTCCGGTAAACGTAGATGCGTCAGACGTCACGTGTCCCGACACGTTTCGTCACTTCCTGGACTTTTTCATAAAGGGATCCTGCATGAACAGACAAACAACCATTTCTTCAGAATATCAAAAGATAGGACTCCTCAACAAAGTTAAAATCCCTGCAATGCACATAGATCACCCAGAGGGGAATGTTTTGGGTTTTTTTTTTTCTCAACAAAAGTGGAGTTTCACTTTAAAAGTAGATCTCCAGTTTGGATTTTTAACTTCTCTTTGCTGCAGAGGGGGTCCTGACTCCACGTTTTTTCTTGTGTGGTACAGCACCATGTTCTGCATGCAGGACTTCTTTATGTACTCTCCCCTGGCAATCGCGTTGAGAACTTCTGGCTGTGCGACTTTGTTCCTCAGCAGCCGCTTCCTGTCATGGCAGGCTGTTCTTCTAACGCCCCCCTGTAGTTTTCAGTACTGCATGGGTAAGGAAGAAAATCACCAGCACTCCAAAGATGCATTTTCAATGTATATTAGGAACACACCATGTCACATAGGTCAAATTGTCAACATTTCAGGGCCTTGCAGGGTCCCCTTCCGCAGAGTGGCCATAATTCAGTTGCCCAGAGGAAGAGGGGACCCTGTGAGGCCCTAAAACATTAGCAGATAGAGCTATGTAAGATTGTCTATCAAAGTTACAATCAAACATTGAGAACAGGCAAGCGCTTTATTACAGAGGAGACGGCAATGTCTCTTCTGCTATACATCTGCCTGCCTGTTGCAGTCCTCTGTAGAATGTACACTAAGCTGCACATGCGCAGCTCAGTTTATATTCTGGCACAGCTCCTGTATGCCGGGATGACTTTATCCTGCATCGGCCAGTCAAGGTGGCCAAGGACCAGCACCCGGAAGAAGCCTGGAGAAGATGCTGGCAATGGACCTTGCATTTGTCGGACTGTTGGACTAGAGATAAGAATTTATTACTTTAGCTCTGTTTTATAAAATTTTGGTAAAAATTACTTTTTTTTTCCTTACTACTGATTTTGCACATGGTGCCATCCATTACAGTCACTATCAGCACCCATTTGAATCACATCTGGTCAGGACTGTGCAGCTACATATAAGAATTGCAAGTATTAAAGGGATGACCTAATAATCCAACCATGCCTGATGAAGGGGTCCTGCGAGACTCCGAAACGTTGTGGTCACATGCCTGATGAAGGGGTCCTGCGAGACTCCGAAACGTTGTGGTCACATGCCTGATGAAGGGGTCCTGCGAGACTCCGAAACGTTGCCTTGCTGTAATTATGCGATCGTTCATTAAAACTTTTGGACCCATAGTAATGATCCTCGGTGTGCTGGTGACATTTTCCCTTGCTAATAATCCAACCATCACAGTGAGTGGTCCTTATAATTGGCTCTAACAGCACAGCGGCCATGCCCACAGCAGAACCGCACACATTTGTGGGACATGTCCCAGCGTGATCACTGCCCATCGCCATATCACAGGAAGGAGAATAATGGCGTTGGATCGGTCACATGACTCCATTATTTAGCTAGACATTTACAGTAGATAGTGTACATCGTCCATGGGTAGGGGAGAGGAATGGGGAAAATGATTATTTTGATGGCTGGACTTCTGCTTTAATACATAACTTTCTGGGGGGTGGTGTATTGTTGACCTGTTGAAGAGCTATGCTGGTATCTGACAATTTCATATCCAAAATACCTCTTCCCCCAGTGGATGCTGGGTCCCCCTCCCCAAACTACTGTACATTACTACAGCACGTGGACGGTGTCTTTTCACTTAAAATGGTTGTAAACCCTTACCCAGTGAAGTGACTGGTCTCAGGTGATTGAGATGAAACAAATCCTCCTGCACAGGTTGCATCTGTTAATCTGCAGTCTTCTCTATAGCTGATCAAAGTTCAGAATTTATAATGCTTGTCTGAGCTGTCAGGGGAAAAAAGAGATGGAGAGCTGAATTAACACACTTCAGAGCTCAGTGAGCTGATTGGAAGGAAGGGACACACCCCCCTTTACACAGCTTACAAGAAGAACTGAGGCTGTCAATCTGCTGAAGGTCCCTCCCCTGTCACCATTTTTATCTTGGTGCCAGGAAAACTTGTCAGACATGACGCATGCAGATAGCAGAGGGACAAGACAGCAGACATAAATGACACTTGGTGCTCTGGACTGAGACATGTACACACTATAGAGGGATATTCTTTGTCCATACAACCACTTTAAGGTATTTCAATATCAATTCTGTATCCCTTTTCTTTTGAAGCAACTGTCCGAGGCTCAGGAGAGGCTGAGAACTCAAACGAAGGAACTCAAGGACGCTCACCAGCAAAGAAAATTCGCCCTGCAAGAGTTTTCAGAGCTCAACGAAAGGATGGCCGACCTTCGCTCACAGAAGCAAAAGCTGTCCCGGCAGCTGCGCGACAAAGAGGAAGAACTGGAAGTTGTCATGCAGAAACTGGACTCCATGCGTCAGGAAATGCGCAAGTCTGAAAAGGCCAGAAAAGAGGTGATCTTTCATACTTTGGTGATTTTAACTGAATTCTTTACAGCAACCACTGGCTTGCTCGTTATCGTGTAAAATAACTGTCACTGTAATTAAAAGCTGCTGGCACAATGTACAGGCATATATCCCCCCACTCCCCTCCACCCACTCACACCCTGACTCCCAATGTTTCCAGTTGCCCACTGAGGCCGCCTATCAGACTGATGGGCCCATAAATTTTTTTGTGGCAGGAAGGAGCAAGCAGGTAATCTGATGCTTCCAGGAAGAGTTTCAGAACTATGCATGCTTTATTATTATTGTTTTATATTTTCTTTGCCAGAGTCAAGTTACTGGAAGATTCACTTTTGTGTTGTAGCTCAGGATTTTCATAGATCTTTGGGAGATGTGTAGATTGTATTATAAATAGGATTGAAAACCTTGACAAGGTATTGGCCTTCTCATACTTTATACGTGTGCATTTTAAAGCCCAGATCCAGGTTGGTGCTCTGCCTTAAATTGAAGCTCATTCTACACCATCTTTGTAATTTTTTTATACAGCTTTTTTTCTATGGGTGTTTGATCAGTTCACTGGATGTCATGGATCCTCCTCTGGTGATAGGTGGGTCCTAAATGCTGTAGAGAGCTGCACCACGTAATGACATGGCACCACTCTGCAGCATTCTCTTCTGAGGCTATGACAGCATGATGATGCATCCCCAAGGGATGAACCCTGGGCTTTCAAAAAGAATGTTGAATGACAGTGTCATTCAACTCCTAAAGCATGTGGTGCTCAACCTGTGGCCCTTCAGCTGTCCCAGAACTACAAGTCCCATCATGCCTCTGCCTTTGGGAGTCGTGCTTATAACTGTCAGCATTGCAATGCCGCATGGGACTTGTAGTTCCGCAAAAGTGAGAGGGTCACAGGTTGAGCACCCATGCCCTACAGCAGGGGTGTCCAAACTATGGCCCTCCAGGTGTTGGGGAACTGCAAGTCCCATGAGGCCTTGCAAGACTCTGACATCCACAGGCAAGACACCCAGAAGCAGAGGCATAATGGGACTTGTAGTACTTCAACAGCTAGAGGGCTACAGGTTGAGCACCCTTGCCCTGAAGAGTGAATACTGCAACAAGGGCAGCCTTTTTATTTTTATTGTTACAGTGCAATAGAAATTATACTCACCTTGGATCCAGCGATGAGACGTCCCAGAGGAGCGCCTCAGCGTTCCCTGACATCTTTGGGCAGGTGGCTTCTGGGTTTCAATTGCCGGCTGTTTTTATTAGCTGTCCAAGGGGGTGATGTCACTCAGGAGTGCAGTCAGCTTTGACATTGTCGAATTTCTACAGTGAGCTGCACGTACACAGCTAGCAGTACAGGGGCAAAGATAAATAACTTTGATGTAGAAGAGACAAAGCCTATCTCTTCTGCATTAAAAATCCTACCTGTTCTTTTTTTTTTTTTTTAATACTAAAGTTCCAATGCATCTGGCAATATAGAGTGAGTTTCTTGTTTTATTGTTACACATGCAATTTATTTCTTTTATGTTCATTTTTTCACAAAGGATTTGTGTGTGAACGCTGCAGGAATTGATTATAAAGCTCCACTTTAATTTTTTTTTTGTTTTTGTTGTAGTTAGGCACAGCATATGTGTAATAATGTAAACCATGTCTTATTTTATTATAAGATTCATGATCAATTTCAGTGCGCAAAGTGATTATTTTTATATATATATATATATATATATATATATATATATACTTTTTTCTTGTTGCTGTGGTGACAGTACTAACCTTTATTTTAATATCTAATATAACATTAGTATTTATTTACTTTCTTTGATCTTTTTGGTGCCAGCTGGAAGTTCAACTGGAAGATGCTACAGCTGAGGCCTCCAAGGAACGCAAATTACGAGAACACAGTGACAATTTTTCCAAACAGCTGGAAAGTGATTTGCAAGCACTTAAGGTAAGGCATTATAAGTTGTCCCCCCCCTCTTGTTTTTGAATAAATGCATAACAGTTTTGGACATCTATTATTTTTCAAGGGGTACTAAATGCCAAAATAAAAATATAATACATTGCAGATGTGATGGTTGCATTCGTTTTCTTTTTTTTAGGCTTTTTTTCCTTATTTTCACCTGGTGATCCAGACAGTAACACACTTATGTCTTAGGGTGTCTGCGCTCTGGATGGTGAAATGAAGACAGCAGCATTGTCAGTCTTGGGAGAGGGTAGAGTTAGATGGACTGGACTAACAAATTAAACCTTTCAGTGTTAAATGGTTTGTCTCAACCCTCTGTCACTTTTGCTGGACAGTTGAAATAAAACAAAGACTTACTGGCTGGATTAACAGGTGAAAATGGAGGGGGAAAAGCCTAGAAAATAAAATTAATGCAAACACCACATCTAAGAATTGATAATCTACAATATAATACGATTTTTTGTTTTTGGATTTAATACTGCTTTAAGTTTTTTTAGTGCTGGGATTAAAGGACCATTGCTCTTTTGGAACACCTATTCTTTAAAAGAAAAGTGCAGGAATAAAATAAAAAACATACATATTCATATGGATGCCCCATTGTTTTATGGAAAAGAAAATTCTCAACCTACAGAGGACTGAATTGAAAAAACCCGAAAATAAAAGTGAAAAAACAATGCAGCTGGCTAGTCCATTTTGCTGAAATTTAATTGCAGCAACTCAAAATGGTCCTCAGTAGTCTGTATGGCCCCCACGTGCTTGTACACATGCCTGACAGCGTCGGGGGCATGCTCCTAATGAGACGACGGATGGTGTCCTGGGGGATTTCCTCCCAGATCTGGACCAGGGCATCACTGAGCTCCTGGACAGTCTGAGGTACAACCTGGTGGAGTCGGATGGACCGAAACATGATATCCTCGAGGTGATCTATTGGATTTAGGTCAGGTGAGCGCGGTGGCCATTCAATGATATCAATTCCTTCATCCTCCAGGAACTGCCTGCATACTCTCACCACATGAGGCCAGGCATTGTTGTGCACCAGGAGGAACCCAGGACCCACTGCACCAGCATAGGGTCTGACAATGGGTCCAAGGATTTCATCCCAATACCTAATGGCAGTCATGGTGCCATTGTCTTGCCTATAGAGGTCTGTGTCCCTCCATGGATATGCCTCCCCAGACCATCACTGAGCAACCACCAAACGGTCATCCTGAACCATGTTACAGGCAGCATAACGTTCTCCACGGCTTCTCCAGACCCTTTCACATCTGTCACATGTGCTCAGGGTGGACCTGCTCTCATCTGTGAAAAGCACAGGGCGCCAGTGGTGGACCTGCAATTCTGGTGTTCAGTAGCAAATGCCAATCGAGCTCTATGGTGCCGGACAAGTGAGCACAAAGCCCACTAGAGGACGTAGGTCCCTCAGGCCACCCTCATGAAGTCTGTTTCTGATTGTTTGGTCAGAGACATTCACACCAGTGCCCTGCTGGAGGTCATTTTGTAGGGCTCTGGCAGGGCTCATCCTGTTCCTCCTTGCACAATGGAGCAGATACCGGTTCTGCTGATGGGTTAAGGACCTTCTACAGCCCTGTCCAGCTCTCCTAGAGTAACTACCTGTCTCCTGGAATCTCCTCCATGCTCTTGAGACTGTGCTGGGAGATGCGGCAAATCTTCTGGCAATGGCACGTATTGATGTGCCATCCTGGAGGAGTTGGACTGCCTGTGCAATCTCTGTAGGGTCCAGGTACCGCTTCATGCTACCAGTAGTGACGCTGACCATAGACAAATGCAAAACTAGTGAAAAGCAGTCAGAAAAGATGAGTAGGGGAAAAATGTCAGTGTCCTCCACCAGTAAAACCATTCCTGTTTTGGGGGTTGTCTCATTGTTGCCCATCTAGTGCACCTGTTGTTAATTTCAATAACACCAAAGCAGCTGAAACTGATTAACAACCCCCTCTGTGACTATTTTACTGACCAGATCAATATCCCAGTAGTTTAATTGACTTTTTGCTAGACTCTGAAAAAGTGTTCCTTTAATTTTTTTGAGCAGTGTATATTTAGTGTGTGTGTCCAATATCTTTCTTAAGATTCCTTGAGGAAGATGGACTGAGCCCCTCTGAATTGACTCAGCACATATTTATATTTGAACATATTCTCCTGCTCAACACCTGTAAGCGCTTCAACTTTCACTTGATATTTTGATGCTTATAAGGCGCAGACTCCGCCAGCTCAGTGGGGGATCTGTCCACTGATCCCCGTTGGGTAAGCAGATGGCTGGTCTGTGTCCACTCCACTTATGCAAAGTGGACCCTGACACAGCCCACTCCCCTCGATGGGCGGTCAGATGTAAACGGACCACCTTTCCATTCACACTTGACTGCCATTCGATCTGCTAGATGGAAGGGGAATAGACCCCCATCCATCTGTTTTTACCGGATGTAGGCAAGTGTAACTGGACACATGTCCTGAAAAACAGACAGATGGACCCAGTCGGTCCGCTTGTGTGAACGGGGGGCCTAACTGTATTTTACCTACTTTATGTTGTGTGCAGTGACTACTAATGCAAATTAAATGTATACATACAGCGGTTTATTGAGGGAGAGATAACGACGCATAAAAGACAGATGGTAAATAACAACGCAGAGCCTGCTAGCTGAGAAGAATGCACTTTTGGCTGTAGATTTCATGATAGTTGACAGGGAGGGAAATATAAGATCTGCAAATCTGCTGTACTTTGTTACACCTGTAACTTCACTTTTGGTGTGTTGATCGATACAACTATGCTTGATCTTTGAATGTCCTGCTTTGTTGTACAGTGATTGTTATACTGGTCCACTTATGTCTGTGGAAGACTGTGGTCAGAACTCTGATTGTCCACCAAACTAAACTTTCAACTGAAATCTCAATTCTGGATGGACTGACCCTTGAACTTGTGTTCCTTTTCCAGCTGAAGCAGGGTGGTCGAGCCCTTGGAGTCACCTCCGAGCAACAGCAGGAGCTCTCCAAGGTAAAGACAGAAATGGAGAAAAAGATCCTATATTATGAAGAGGAGTTACTGCGAAGGGAAACTACTCACACCCTCGAAATAAAGAATGTGAAGAAGGGGATACATGACTTTGAGAGCCAGCAGCTTGCCTTGCAGAAGGAGATCCTCATGTTGAAGGACAAACTTGAAAAAGCCAAGCGGGAGAGGTGAGAGTTGGTGCTGTTCATGGGGTGTTATCTGCTAATGACTAGGTTTAGTCTACCATCAGTCCACTTCCTTACACTGTGACTGCCCGCGCTTCCTACTGCCTGTATATGTATTTATTTATTTCAGGTATTATATAGCACCGTCAATTTACACAGCACTTTACATATATATTGTACATTCACATCAGTCCCTAACCCTCAAGGGGTGTACAATCTAAGGTCCCTAACTCACATTCATACATACATACATACTAGGGCCAAATTAGACAGAAGCCAATTCACCTACCAGCGTGTCTTTGGAGTGTGGGAGGAAACCTGAGTACCCGGAGGAAACCCACGCAGTCACAGGGAGAACATGCAAACTCCAGGCAGTTGGTGCCGGGGTTGGGATTCGAACCAGCGATCCTAGTACTGCCAGGCAGAAGTGCTAACCATTTAGCCACTGTGCTGCCCATGTATTGTGTCAGTCTACTTTATATCACACCTTATGCATACTAATACCTACTGTATATCACATGCTACTTAATGGACAAAATCAGGATGTATACACTTCTCAGCCCTCCTCGCTACCCAAATGTAAGCTTCATCCCAAGTGGTTTGTGCCATACCATGCTAGTATACACAGCGCATTATGACAGGCAAGTGAAGCGTTCCAGTGCTGAGATGTTGCCTTTCCTGCTGGTCACAGGCACTTCTATCTTTTCCTGACCTTCCTTCTGGGATTGCTCTTCTCGGCCTCTTAAAGAGCTAGGCGGCAGTGATGTCACTCCTGCGCACCATAGTCAGATCGTCACAGCACAGAGCAGTGCCATATATGCATGTTGAGCTGTGCATTAGTAGCTCCATGTACACTATAACTGACAGGCAAGGGGAAGAATTTATTACAGAAGAGACCGATAGGGTCTGCAAGCAATTTTTTGTAAAATAAGAGATTAATGCCACTTTTAAAGTAGAACTATAGGCAAATCTTTTTTTTTTTTTCATTTTGGATAGAGTAAGGGAGGGTTATAACCTGTAAAGGTTTTTAAAGCGTCGCCTATGAATAGTAAGATGTACACGGTTTGTGGCCGTTGCACGGACGTGCACAATTTTACAGCGTGACATGTTTGGTATCTATCTATTCGGCGTAACATCATCTTTTATATTTTACAAAAAATACTGTACACCATAAAAAAAAAATGCAAAAACCACCAATTTATTCTTTAGGCCCTCTGATTCAAAAAATATAATGTTTGGGGGTTCTAAGACATTTTCTAGCAAAAAAAAATAATTTTAAAACGTATACTGTGCCAGAAATGGCCTGGAGCTAAAGTGGTTAAAGGAGGAGCCAGAGGCATGTCTTAATGTGTCTAGCGGTCTGTCGACACAGGGAGCATCCTTATATAGGACCCTGCAAGTCAAGGAGCCACCCTTGCACTGGAAATCACAGATACAAAAAAGAGAGCAGTGTCACTTTAAAATATATATACAGTTGTGTCCAAAATTATTCAACCCCCAATGCTGTAAAGGGGTTTAGGGACTATAGTGTACATTTGGAATTGTATTCAGAATCAAATCCTACAAGGACGTTGTAACTACCCAAATGCAACTAAAATGACATCAATTGTTTATGTAATACAGTAGTAAATGGTTCTTATGTGGTTTCTTCATTGCCACAATTATTCAACCCCTTAAAGACTACCACTCTGAAGAACAGAGGTTCATACAGGTGCTTTCCATCAGGTATTGAAAACACCTGTGGATGTCACCGAGCAGCAATCAAGCATAATAAGCACCAATTAGGCAGCTTTAAAATGACTGTGATACTCAGCTCCTTCTAGACATTTACTGGTGTGGTTACAAACATGGTGAAGGCAAGAGAATGGTCCAGGAAGACAAGAGAAGAGGTGATTTCTCTTCACAGGAAGGGCAATGGCTATAAGAAGATTGCAAAGATGTTAAACATACCAAGAGACACCTTAGGAAGCATCATTCGCAAATTCAAGGCAAAGGGCACTGTTGAAACGCTACCTGGTCGTGGCAGAAAGAAGATGCTGACTTCGACTGCTGTGCGCTACCTGAAGCGTAGAGTGGAGAGAAGTCCCCGTGTGACTGCTGAGGAACTGAGAAAAGATTTGTCAGATGTGGGTACAGAAGTTTCAGCCCAGACAATAAGACGCACACTGCGTAATGAAGGCCTCCGTGCCAGAACTCCCAGGCGTACCCCCTTGCTGTCTCCAAAGAATAAGAAGAGTCGACTGCAGTATGCCAAAAGCCATGTGGACAAACCACAAAAGTTGTGGGATAGTGTTCTGTGGACTGATGAAACAAAATTAGAACTGTTTGGGCCCATGGATCAACGCTATGTTTGGAGGAGGAAGAACAAGGCCTATGATGAAAAGAACACCTTGCCTACTGTGAAGCATGGTGGAGGGTCAATCATGCTTTGGGGCTGTTTTGCTTCTGCAGGTACAGGGAAGCTTCAGCGTGTGCAAGGTACCATGAATTCTCTTCAGTACCAGGAGATATTGGATGGAAACGTGATGCAGTCCGTCACACACCTGAGGCTTGGGAGACGTTGGACCTTTCAACAGGACAATGATCCCAAGCATACCTCCAAGTCCACTAGAGCATGGTTGCAGAGGAAAGGCTGGAACATTTTGGAGTGGCCATCGCAGTCACCAGACTTAAATCCGATTGAGAACCTCTGGTGGGACTTAAAGAAAGCAGTTGCAGTGCGCAAGCCTAAGAATGTGACTGAACTGGAGGCCTTTGCCCATGAAGAATGGGCGAAGATACCCGTAGATCGCTGCAAGACACTTGTGTCAAGCTATGCTTCACGTTTAAAAGCTGTTATAACTGTAAAAGGATGCTGTACTAAGTACTAAGATTGAATGTCACTTGGGGGTTGAATAAAACTGATAATGCTGTGAGCACAGAAAAGACATTTGTGGTTATTTCATTATAACTGTTATGTTATATTTGTCTGACCTACAAGTGCCTCTTTAATGTAAATGTAAGCAAGATGACTGAATGATCAAAAGCAATGTCAAACTGGCCAAAACACTCAATTTCAGTGGGGGTTGAATAATTTTGGACACAACTGTATATCCCTTTTGGTTCATTTTTGTAATTTATCTAATTTTATAATGCTACATAGTAGATAAAAAGGATTCTGTTCCTATGAATCTCAGTTCACTTTTGTGGATCATGTTTCTTATATTTGGGTGGTTATCCAAATGTAGCTTGGTGTGGTTCAGTAGTAACAATGACACAACCCTGAATCAACAAACCCCAGGAATCCAAATCTTGTCTTAAATATGCCAATAAATTTACCACAAGTCAAATTGCTAATCTCTGCTGATTGTTATGTAACTTTTGTTCACTAAAAGATATACTTGAATCAACTATGTTACAGCATAAAAATTGAAAGGGCTCTGCAAAAGATGTTTACTAATACTTGTCCTGATTCCTGTACTTCTGATCTTTGCTCTCTTGAACATCTACAGCAGCACTAGTGATTTTGGCCACTTTGTACTCCTTGGCTCCTCATTCAAGAAATTCAAACAAGTTAGCAGACGTCCCCTCTCATTTTTCTCTTGTATTCCCTTGAGAGATGAAGTGACATCATCAAGGGTCCTGCATGCACAGATTTCTATATTACTTGTGTTACTTGGTGCTTGGCCCTTTTCACACGCGCAATCTGATTAAGTCCACCTGTCAGTAATTCAGGTTGACCTGATCAGATGGTCCATGTAACCCTGTGGACCGGTGGGTGTAAACAGGCTTGTGTCAGTTTACACCCACCTACCTGCAGTCAGGTCTGTTAAAATAAAAATAATAATAATGTGAAGGGGAAACAATCAGAGGGCAGTCAGGTGTCAATGGACAGCAGATTCAGTTTACGCCCGACCATCCATACAGCAGAGTGGGCTGGGTCTATGTCCTCTCTGCATAAACTGAGCGGACACAGACTTGTCAACTGCCCGCTCTGCTATGATCCCCTGCTGAGCAAAGCAGATTCTGCCACGTGTGAAAGGATCCTAATTAAACACACACACTGCATTGTATACAATTATGGTGAAGTCAACGCTCTTTTTTCCTGCAGACAAAGTGAGTTGGAGGAGACAGTGGGAACCGTGAAAGAGAAGTATGAACGGGAAAGAACAATTCTTCTAGAAGACAATAAAAAACTTTCTGCAGAGACTGAGAGGGTAAGTCTGCTTGTCTTGGCCACCCTGTGGGAAGTATTTTTGAAAGGTGCTCTTATCTGCTCCCTTTTGATCTGTTAAATTAGCTTTTTTTTTCTTCTGTTTGAGTGCAAAAAATGCTTAATGATCCTGCCAGACATTTTGAGCTGATAACTTCCTGTACTCGCTGTCTGCGCTTTATTTCCTCTTATAAGTTAGAATTGTTTCTTTGTGACTGTAGAACACCTCCATCAACAACACATCTCCTCCATAGATTGGACAAGGAGGTGCCTTGCTGGCAGGATCAGCAGGCTAAAATGAAGAAAAAAAACAGCCTGAAATAGTACTTAGGCATCCACCACATCTATGTTTAATCTATGTTTGTTGAAAAGTTATCAGAAATACAAAGTGACCAGAATAGGACATAGCCAAAGAAAAAAGTAAATATCTAAGCTATGCATTTACAAAAGCATCAGTATTATTATTATTATTATACAGGATTTATATAGTGCCAACAGTTCGCTCAGCGCTGTACATTACAATGGGAAACAATACATGAGACAGTACAATAACAATACAATGCGATACACGAGGGGTTTGAGGGCCCTGCTCCTTGGAGTTTACAATCTAGGAGGGAGGGGGTAGTGGTACGGGAGGAAATAGCTGTGGGGGATGGAGTGGTAGGAGGAGTGGAGGGGATCAGCAGTTAGCAGAGGGTGGGGTAGGCTTTCCTGAAGAGATGGGTTTTCAGGGTGCACCTAAAGGAGAGGAGAGTAGGTGATAGTCGGATGGATTGGGGTAGGGAGTTCCAGAGGATGGGTGAGGCCCTGGAGAAGTACTGGAGGTGGGCATGGGAGGAGGAGACCAGGGAACTAGAGAGAAAGAGGTCTTGTGAGGAGCAGAGAGTGCATTTTGGGTGGTATTTGGATATCAGGTCGGTGATGTAGTTTGGGGCAGTGTTATGGACAGCTTTGTACGTCAGTGTTAGCATTTCGAATTTGATCCTCTGCCGAATTTGATTGGCAGAGGGGGGTGGCGGATACGGAGCGGTTGGTAAGGTGAATGATTCTGGCCACAGTATTCAGGATCGACTGAAGCGGGGATAGCCTGTGGTGAGGTAGAAAAATGAATTTGAGAAATGTTTCCATATAGTTCGACTATCTATTTACGTCTGAAAAATGTTATCATTAACTAAAACCTAAAGTCAAAGAAATAACCAAAGTGATGGTACATATAATCTCTGGGGTAGACTAAGATGTAATCTAGTCCCTGGACTATACAGATGTGGAAGCTGGCAGGAGCCATCACATGTAAAGACTACAGTATATTACATTTTTTATTTTTGGGTTTAGATATATTTTCAATTCTGTCCTATTTGTTACTCTACAGCTCGGCTCCTTTGTGGATAAACTGACAACACAGAACAGACAGATGGAGGACGAACTTCAGGACTTGACATCCAAAAAGGAGTCCGTGGCTCACTGGGAAGCTCAGATTGCAGAAATCATTCAGTGGTATGTTTCCACATCTCCTATTGTCTGGGGTTTCTCACAAGAGGAAGTGACATTTCCCTTATCTATTTTTGTGGTTAGGTGGGTGTGTGCTGGCAAAGGACGTTCACAGCATTTTATTCACATCCTGATTGTTGTGTCTGTAAGAACTGTGCTGTTGGGTTCCACCCATATTTCAAGTTCTCCCTAATCAGAAGAATGTCTTATTGTTACCTTTCAAGGGTTGCTTAAAAGTAGATAAAGCTTTCATTAAATGGAGCATGAGTATATATAAAATATTTAAGAAAAAAAAAAAACCTTTGACAAAAACAAGCGGTAGTGGAGGGGATATTTAGAAAATCCACTGACAGGCAGGGCCTTTATAATAGAAGAGACCCTAGATGTCTTTTCTGTCATAAATGTCCCCCCTTCCTGTCTTCGGATAATGTGGTCTGAGCTCTGTGTGCCGCGACAATATGACTGACGTGTGCATGAGCAGGACTGACGTCACTTAGGCCCGTCCATTCAAGCAGACGAAGATATGAAACCAAAAAGGAAGACTGGGCGAAGATGGAAGCTACCAGGGACAAGGGACACCCGTGACAGCACAACAATGGAGGGCTCCGTTTGTAGGTAGGTCTGTCATAATGTACTAGTATTCAGTGCTTACTAGTACATTATGACTTAAACCTACACAGGGACCATTTTTTTTACTTTAATATCTAGAGTTTACTTTCACTTTAAGTAAGGTAAATGCTTGCTAGGAGATATTACCAGGGAGGAGAATCTCACAGAGTAGACCCTTCTTCTTACTTTTCAGTATGGCTGATAACAATAAAACCGCCCACCATTCAAAACTATCTTCTGTGGTGCTGCTCTCTGCTTTGTAGGGGAATTCTGAAATGAAAGCTTCCTGTTCTTCCCAGAGGAGTCAGCTGGCAATCCGTGATCAGCAAGGCCTTTCCACTGTATAAACCTATGGAAAAATGTTCATTGCTGTCATTTTAAAGCAGAACCCTGGGCTAAAACTTTTTTGTGTGTCTGATCTCCTAAATTCACTGAATAATGTCATCCATCTTCTGGTTCACTCAGTAGTTGCTCTGAAATAACCTATTTATTTTCATATCAAAAGGTTAATTCTCTTTGGTTTCCTGTTTTGTAAGACCGGTGGCTGCTATACCTCCTATTCCACCAGCCATTGGTCTTGGCACATTCTACACACTACATTCTGTAGTTCTTTCTCCAGGAAACAGTAATTCAGCCTCAGTTGCAGTGGGGGACAGACTTAGACTTTCAAACACATTCAATATTTACAGGCCCAGTGTACCCACCCACATTCGCTACTATTCCCTGTGGTTGATGGGAACTGTAGTTTCCTTTTACTGCAGAGAAAGAGGAGAGAATATTATGTAATCCTTCCTATTACACCTCCTTGGCAGGGCAGATCATGTTTTTGTTTGAATTGCAGAGATGAAAATTCAGTTAGGCTTTTCTCCTAAATGGTAAGGATTGTCAGAATTGTATTACCGGCTTGGTGTACTAATGGCTGATTCTTTTTATTTTTTTTTGCCTATCCCGGAGTTCTTCTTTAAGTGAATCCTTGACATGTTGAATTAAATCAGTATCGCTGTATAAACCTAAAAGTCCACAAGTGCTTATCATAATTAAGTTAGAGTCCATCAAAGGTATTAAATCAAAATTTTCACTATATGCAAATATAAGAGTCCCAAAACTGTATCAAAGTCCCCCAAAGAAATGTGAATGAATCTTCTGTGTAACACACCACCACTGTGTTCCAGCCACCAAGGAACCACACCGCTGCTTACTAGCTTAGACCTCAGATACAAGGAGGTCTTAACAGCACTTTGTGCTGGATGGATGGAAGGAAGGATGGTGGATGATCACAATGGATGGCACAATGGATGGAAGGATGGTGGATGATCAATCCAAGGCACAGCCTTCTGTGTGACCATACAGCTCCAGTTTTAATTGAACACCTTTGGATTCTAATTTATTTGTGATAAGCACTTGTGGAATTTTATGATTATATACAGTGATATTGGTTTTATTTCAATGCGTCATCAATTAGCTTAAAGTGATAGCGCTGCATTTTTATCTATTAGTTTGATTGGTATCTTTGTTTGTCTATGTCTAGAATTGGCAAGCACTTTTTGCGCATAGTTTATTTGGTTTTGTCACTGTATGAACATACCCGTGTGGGTCATAACTGCTCTAAAACGTTTGATATGATCTAGGCTAACTGGCTAGATGCACAGGGCTTAGCAAAAGTGGCAGCCCTGTTGTGTCCATTTGTAATTTAAGTCCTACTGTTCTAATCTAAATGATTTAATGATTAGCATTAAATTCGATTCCCAACCAGGACACTACCTGCATGGAGTTTGCATATTTGTTTGCGTGGGTTTCTTCCAGATATTCTTCCTTCCCCCACTTCCTGGCAAAGCATGTATAAGTTGACAATGTTTTACTCTGTTTAGGATTTTACGCAACTGCCTGTGCTTAACAGTGTGCTGTGAAGATGTGTTACTGGTAATTCTGCCAGATAATGCCTATTATCATCCTTGTTTAGTTGTAATTTCCGTCTTCTTTGTACTAACATGATCACTCTGTAAATTTCATATGCAGCTATATTTTTAACTTTAAATTAGTCCTCGTTGACATTTGGCGATTTAGGATCACAAGCAGTCGCGATTCTGTCCGCAAATCCAAATCGCACTCCAGTTGTGGCAAAACGCCTCACGTGTTGAGGTTTAAGTAATTTGTAATGGCACCTCAACACGGGGTGATTTTTCTGCGATCATCGAAGGAAAACCGCATTGCTTGAAGCTTGTCACCTTAAAAAAAAAGCTCCTGCTCCTTTTTAGGCGATAAGCTTTCAACGATGCGGTATGCTGCGATTGTCAAAACCGCATCACATTTGAGATTGCAGTGCGATTTGAAATCACAGCCAGAATTGCAGCTATCCTGCCCACGATCCCTAATAGCCAGATGGAGCCTAAAATGTATCTTTTATGTGTTAAGGAAACTTTCTGAATTTAAACAGTGTAGCCTGGTGGTGGCAGAAGATTTAAATGTGTGTCTGGGTCCTCAGATGGATGCGTCTTCACGTATGCGCAGAAAGGGAAGTAGGGAATCTAAATTATTGAAGGGATTGCTATATAAGTGCCAGCTGACTGACACCTGGAGAGTAAAATACCCAGGTGAAAGGGATTATACCTTCTTTTCTCCGGGAAATGGTTCATATTCAAGAATGGACTATATAATGATCGAGCATGGACAACTGGAGTTGTTGGTTAGTTCCAATATAGAGGTTATGTCCATCTCTGATCACGCTTCTGTCACGATGAAACTATGGGTTGGAGGTAACCAGGTTAAAGAAAATATGTGGACACTAAATTAGATGCTTATACAGGATTCTGAAATAGAGAAAAGGCTAAGGCAGGAAATTGAGCCAATTTTTTTAGTTCAATGAGACTGAGAAGGTCTCAGTGACTACAAACTGGGAGGCACATAAAGCATATTGCAGGGGTATATTGATCTCAATAGGTGCAGAAAAAAAAGAAAGAATGAGGGGAAAAATCAAAGACGGTGATGGAGGAGCTCCATAAACTAGAACAGTTACATAAACGGAAGACAGGTACAGATATATATCAGAAGATAATCCTTAGAAGAACTAAAAGAGCTTATGGAACAGGAGTCGAGAAGGATATTTAACAGGGTTTTAAAAGAAAGATATCAGTGGGGGAATAGACCTGGAAAATATTTAATGAGGAAGTTAAAGGAAAATAAATCTAAACACTTCATAGAAAGAATTAAGGATGGTAAAGGAGAAATGGTGTATACC